>NC_083461.1:24283492-24308492 GCF_030014155.1 Tachysurus vachellii | reverse complement strand
TTATGCTTCATGTCCAAAAACAATGAACATATAGCGGTAGTTATTTTTCCTTTTTTGTTTTTTAAACCCCAGGGGGGTCGGTGTGTAAAATGCTGATCTCTATCGAGTGGTGATTGATGTGAGTCTGGTCTTTGCTCCTCTAGAAGGAGAGGGAGTGCTGAAAGGGAGTTTGGACACCGACAGGCATCTCCTGGAAGCCTCCAAGTCAGGAGACCTAGAGACTGTAAAGGTAAACACAACAGTTTTAAACACTGAATTCACTATTATTTATTCTAAATACCGTTTCTGAATGTTTCAGTTCACTCAATTTACCACGGAAACAGCCCCCTGTGTTTTGTCACAAAATAGAGCTTTTTCGTCACTACGTTTCGAAACCCTGCTGCGACCTTCTTATTTGCATATTTGCACCAACAACCACTATGATTGGATAAATACATCACATGACTGCTTTAAATAAGTTTATCACACCCAAGCAGATTTTGGCATCTTTCACACCTTTAAAACATTTTTTTTATTTTTTAGTTGATCTCCATCTTCCATTACTTTTCAGTGTGACTTATTTCCCCCAGCGTTTTACCGCTTGACTCTACGTCGCCGTTTTTGTCACGTGTCGTTCTGTCGTCCGTCCTGAGTCACAGGCTGTTTGGTGTCTGGTCGGGTTTCTGCTTTTAAGCTTCTCGTCGTAACATTCGAACACTGCATTGATTTACACTGTACACGTTTATTACTACAGTGTGTGTAGAGTTAACACGGAAAAAGCTTCAGAGCAGAGTTTCAAAGTGAAAGTGACATACAGCTAAGTATGGTGGCCCATACTCAGAATTTGTTCTCTGCATTGAACCCATCCAAAGTGCACGCACACACCGTGAACATGCACCCCGGAGCAGTCGGCAGCCATTTATGCTGCGGCGCCCGGGGAGCAGTTTGTGGGGGTTCGGTGCCTTGCTCAAGGGCACCTCAGTTGTGGTATTGCCGGCCCGAGACTCGAACCCACAACCTTAGAGTTAGGAGTCAAACTCTCTAACCATTAGGCCACGACTTTCACAGACTTACAAGTGTGAACCTTTCCTCTACCCGGGGTTTAAAGCAGGGTTTAGAACGATGAGAACCTGTAGAGTGATAATGTACTCCTCTGAACACATTATCCATGATCATATGATTATTCGTGCTTGTTATTAGTTACAGCACACTGTAAGGAAATGTGAGGAACACGTTGAATTTTTAACGCTCCACTGTGAGATCGAGCGAACGCTAAGCAGGAAATAAGTCATGTTGTCGTGTGCCTTGGCAGAAGCTGTGCACACTCCAGAACGTGAACTGCAGGGACGCAGAGGGACGTCAGTCCACACCGCTGCACTTTGCAGCTGGCTACAACCGCGTGACCGTGGTGGAGTACCTGCTGCAACATGGTGCTGATGTACACGCTAAAGACAAAGGGTGCAAACTCCTTGCATTAATTAATTATTAATTAGTCAATGAGTTAATTAGGAGTGTGTGTGTCATCTAGGAACACACTGATTTCCTTGTGGTTTTGTTTCTGTAATCTGGTTTTAGAGGCCTGGTTCCGTTACATAACGCCTGCTCTTATGGGCACTACGAGGTGGTGGAGCTGCTGGTGATCCACGGCGCAGTGATTAACGTAGCTGACCTGTGGAAGTTCACACCGTTGCATGAGGCTGCTGCAAAGGGCAAGTACGAGATTTGCAAACTGCTGCTTCAGGTAAGAACTTCTTACTGCTCTTTCCTGGTGTTCAGAAAAATCTAGAAAAACTAAGTATAATAGATAATATAGTGGCAGTTAATATTTCTCGCAGTTCCAGAAATTAATTTTTAAATATATACTATATAAAAATTACACAGGATTTAAACAAGAACGTGATTTTCAGGTGAAAAAGGTTCCTCTTCCTGTGAGAGCTATTTAACGTGGGAGGTTTCAGTGGTTCCGTGCAAATGTACATATTTATATGTTTAAGTAGCTTATTTTATTGCAGCTTTACGCAAGAGTAAAATGAATTTCGTGTGATTTTGTGAAACAGTCTTTGCTAGCCGACGCGCTGCAGCGGCTGAACCGTGTTAGTGGAATATATTTGGTGCACCGTATTTATGAGATTCTCTTTTTACAGTTTACTTTGCCTTTTATGGACTTTTGTGGGCGTCGCTAAATGTAAATGATCTGTAACTGTGCTGTTAATTATCTACCATATCTTATCTATGAAGCCTGGTGGATAGATTTAGATTATTTTAGCCTAAACTTTTACACTAAACTTTGATGAATGAGGCCAAATGTGATCAAATGTGATCACACATACGGTACATCCTTCTGTGTGAACAGCATGGTGCAGATCCCACCAAGAAGAACCGTGACGGGAACACACCTCTGGACCTGGTGAAGGAAGGTGACATAGACATCCAAGACCTGCTGAGAGGAGACACGGCGCTGTTGGACGCTGCCAAGAAAGGGTGTTTGACCCGCGTGAAAAAACTCTGCAGCCCAGGAAACGTTAACTGTAGGGACACGCAGGGACGCCACTCCACACCGCTGCATCTGGCAGGTTAGCGCACATGACGGGGTTGTGTCCACACACACGCACACAATATCAGCATATGACATGATTTTTTGATTGATTGACAGCTGGCTATAATAACCTGGAAGTGGCGGAGTATCTGCTGCAGCACGGCGCAGAGGTGAACTCGCAGGACAAAGGAGGTCTCATTCCTTTACATAACGCTGCTTCCTATGGGGTGAGTCTCATACACATTCTTTAGCACTGCTGCCTATTGGAGGGGCCTTTATTATCATCCCAGACCCAAGTTGTTGTGTTTTGAGCACTGCGTTATTAACCGAGCCCTCGGAACCCCTGCCTCCTTCTCACATCTCACTGAGGAAATAGTTTGGGCTTTATTAACTCACTTGAACCATGCAGTCCTGGCGTATATACACTTACTATAGCACTTTCAGTGGATTTTAGTTCATAAGTTAACATATGCATTGCAGAATCTGTTGTGCGGAGGTTTATGTCTTGTTCAAAAGACACAATAATAACATCTAACTGGCGAAGAAGGCAGCATGATGCATTGAGTCTGGGGGGTGTAAACATTTGAGCAAGATGATCGGTGCCTTCTGGGAAACATGTAAATATCGTATCTGGCTTCGTAAGGACAGAGCTATATGGGGGGAAATAAACTCTTTAAGCAAAATTATTCATGTTCAAAATACATACTGTATGTATGTGTATATATATATATATGTGTGTGTGTGTGTGTGTGTGTGTGTGTGTGTGTGTGTGTGTGTATATGACACACACACACCCTTATTACAAAAGTCACAAATATTCTCTGATGCTGAAAAAGGCAACATGATTCATTAAGAGTCATGAGGGTGTAAACTATATATATAAAAAATCTAGATCATAGTGCTTACTGGAACTGAATAAGTGTGAGGGTAAAGAGGGTGTGTGCGATGGCAGGATCTCCAAATCCCCAAACTACACTATGGGCTATGGGCAGGACACCGGAGCAAGTCATGTGTTTGGTGTTTCACAGCACGTGGACGTGGCTGCACTGCTCATCAAGTACAACGCATGCGTCAATGCCACTGACAAGTGGGCGTTCACTCCGCTGCATGAGGCTGCTCAGAAAGGGAGGACACAGCTGTGTGCACTGCTGCTTGCACACGGTGCCGATCCTACGCTACGCAACCAGGAAGGCCAGTCGCCGCTGGACCTTGTGACGGTATCCCACGACTCCCTCTGCTCGCTCCATCACCTGGTGGACAGGGTCCTGACCTTTTCACACATTTCCTCCATCAACCGTCTCACTCCTTTGTGACTCGAAGCCTGCTTGCTCGAGCATGCTGCTTAAAGGGGCCGGTTTTCAGCATTTTAAGTCACATGGTAAATCCAGCTGCAAATTAAAGAATAGAAAGAAAACCAGACAGTGTACATGAGACAATTGGTAGAAATTCACACAACAAGGGCAGGGAATGTAGGGAAATGGAACAAGCAGACAGCTTAAAAACCACATCTCAGCATTCCCCAAGGGTGTACAAGCTAAACTAGCTTAAGCTAGAGCTAGCTTTAGCAAGCAAACGCTAATGCACCAAAAGAGCTCGCATTTACACATGTGTACTCCAAACTGCTGCATATAATTAAAGGTGGGGTCTCTGTTGTTTGAGAAAAGCTTTAGAAAATTGAGTAGGGCCGCCAAACAAAACAAATACAAAACTAACTACTCATTGAGTTCATTTATTGATAAAAATATACCCTCGGTCAGCTGCCCCAACAGGTTCTGCCATAATAGTTGTCTGAGTTATACTTGGGTTATACTTGTCTGGTGTATGTGTGGGGCAGAGCTATCAAAATGGGCGGGACCCATTTGGGTTAGGGGCGTGTTTGTTTTGGTGAGTTCAAATGTGAACATTGGCTTTCAAAAAACAGAGACCGCACCTTTAATCCCCTGTATTAGTCTGATGCATGTGTTGTGTGTTCTTCGGAAGTTGACGCTACACATCCCACCGTCATCCTGGTCTAGATTACTTTTTTGTGTGAATGCTAAGTCCATTTCCATATAAAACAACAATCATGTAAATTAGGGCAGCAACAAACAAAGTTTTATATTCAAACAAATCTGCATTTGCCTCATTTCATTCTTAGTTCCGATCTCTGAGCTTGGATTCCCATGACCTTATCATCCATCTTAAAAGGTCTGTGCTTAACATGGGATCAGATCGTCCAGTCTCTGTACCAAGACGTCCTCAGTAGGCCTTCCTATTACTGTCAACCACGTCACCGAATGAAAGGCCTCCGAAACTCTGTGTGCATAAACATAGTACAAGTGTTAGACCTAGGACACATCTTACCACTCTAATCACAGATTATACTCGGACAACACCTGACCAATCAGATCGAAGAACTCAGATTGGGGGGTCTGAAATCTGGTTTGTTATTATCGAAGTGTTGAATTGTTTAGACTTATGTACTGTTGTGTGGAACTGGGCTTTGGACAGCCTCAGTAATGCGTACTGTTCTACCCAGAAACAGATAACTCCTTTTTACTGTCGGTAAAGTAAACAACGTAGAAAATCCGCATCTGTGATTTGTCGTAATGAACAAAATCAGGGAACTAATTGTTGCAGCCCTAGTTTCATTAAAATATGTATGTTGTTTGAGACCCTGCTTACAGACCCGTACAAGGTTCATGCTCGGACGTCTGCGTCTTCCTGCATCGCTTCATAAACGGCCGAATGTGAACAGATCGGCACTGACAGCAGATTTTAAGAAGCATGCTCACTCATGTGAAGTCACATCCATTCTGTCTGGTTTCCATTAACGTTGTTTGTTTGCTCGTGACGTGCATCTTAAGTAAGTTCTGTTCGGGTCAAAATGAGCCGTGAAAGTGCTTCTCTGCTTTAAGCCATGTGTGATGAAGTGTGCTTTATGAATTTATCAGACTAATGTAGCTAACAAGGACAGGAAAATTTGAGATGTGTCCATCATCAAAACCTGACAAAAATGTATGGAAACAAAGTGTTGTAGCTTAGTGGGAAAAGCGTCGGACTACTGACCAGAAGGTTGTGAGATCAAATTCCAGGTTCAGAAAGGTGCCACTGTTGGGCTCCTGAGCATGGCCCTTAACCCTCAATTGCTCAGTTATTCTGGTCTTGAGAAAATAAACATACTTCCTGTTGACCTTTTCCCAAAGCAAAAGCTTTGCTAGGTGTGTAGCACTATAGTTCAATCTTCATGCCAGAAAGGTTTGCGAAATTCTTGCTGAAGTTTTGTGTTTGCGAATGAATGAACTTGCATTACTAGCCAACCGAAACATCAGACTGGACACACCAGAGCTTTTACTGGTCCTGCGAATGGTAATAGATTTAGGATTTTTCCACATGTGAGACGTGCGGTTTTCAGAATGCTGAAGTACAGTAAGCTCTAATCTTCTCTTACTTAGATAGATTAGCGTGAGCTTATCATCAGAAATGTCACCAGATATATGTTTGTTATATTTATGTAAATCTGTTTGGTTCAGTTTGACCTGAGAGTGACAAAAACTTTTGTTCTTTGTAAACCTGAAACCTTTGCGACTGTGGTTCCTGTCACATGACCACTATCTCCCACCATCAGGAGAGTGGGAAGGGCTTTTTGACGAGTGTAAGATACGCAAGTGTTTTCAAAAGAACAAAATTTCACTGTCATTTTCTGTGTGCTCTTGCTCTAGGCTGACGATGTCCGCGCCTTGCTGACCGCAGCCATGCCTCCGTCTGCACTGCCAACCTGCTACAAGCCTCAGGTCATCAGTGTGTCTGCCTCCGGTGCAGTCGTTACCTCTGACCTCTCCTCTAGTTCTGGCTCCATCTCTGACACTTCCACCTCGGGTCTGGAGACACAGGATGGCCGCATGCCCGAGCTGCTGGGGCCGTCCGGACCCGAGGGAGCGGTGGGAGAGGAGAAAGCCAAGGAAGGTGAGCATGCGAGGCTTAAATTAGCGGAAACACCCAGATCTCAGAATACAACTTTAAACATTCTGCTTCTTGTCTTGTCATCTCAGCAAGAACATACCTTTCACATACAGGAGAGTTTATGATACTAAGGTCGTGACTTGTTCATAGTTGTTGGCTTGTTTGCTAGCCTCGTTGTGCAAATAGATTACTGTAATTTCCGGACTATTGAGCGCACCTGAATATAAGCCGCACCCACAGAATTTTATGAACATAAAATAAGTTCTTATTATTATTTTATTATTAATTTATTATTTTGAAATTATTATTATATTATTATTATTATTATTATTATTAATAATTAATTAATATTTTGAACATAAATAAGCCGCACATGTCTATAAGCCACAGGTGCCTACAGGTACAGTGAAACAAATTAACTTTACACAGGCTTAAACGAAACATGGATTGTAACAAAAAATAAAAAATTAGCAGTAAACAGTAGCCTACCAAGAAAGTCATTGGTCACTATCTTCCTCCTCCTTTGCACTGAAACCACTGAAGTCATCTCCTTCGGTGTCAGAGATAAAGGTAGGTCTCCGATGTTTAAGAAATGCTTCAGAAAACTGAGTAGGACCGTGTTAATATAGGATCAGCTTTCCAGCACTGGAGAGAACTGAAGGAGCGGGAAGCATATTCAGTCAATAACTCCTGAGCTAAACGCTGTTACTACACAAATAACACCTCTTTTCTATCGTAGTAATGTAGAGAGGCAGCTACAACCGTGTTTTGCTAGTAACAGTGTTTAGCTCAGGAGTTACTGACTCGGGAAACTCCAATCTGTGAATATGCACCAACTTCCCGCTCCTTCAGTTCTCTCCAGCAATGGAAAGCTGATCCTATATTAACACGGTTCCTACTTCTTGCCTTTATTGTAAGCTTTTCTTTGCTTTCTTTCTTTGTTTTTATCCTCCATGTCAATGTTAAAACCGCTTTCTGCTAATGTCACACATGCGCACTGAACACTCTCTCCACCCATATTGACAAGAACCGCCCCTTTCTGCTCATTGGCTACACGTTTGTTTTGATTTTTGTTTTGATTTTTAGTTTGTGGTCCCGACTCAGTTTTCTGAAAGCATTTGTCAAACATCGGAGAATCTACCTTTAACCCGTTCGGCAATTTCATTGGTCTAATGAAAGCTTCATGCTGCCAAAAAACTGAGAACGTCACAGAATGTGTTTTTTTGGAAAAAAAATTTTGAAAGCTGGAAAAATATTTTACATTTTAGCCATACAGTATATTAGCTGCGTCATTGTTTAAGCCGCACCGTTCAAAGCGTGGGGAAAAAAGTCTTATAGTCTGGAAAATACGGTAGTATGTTTTCCAGTTGCCTAGCAACAGTGGTCTCTCACCTTTAGTTTCGTGTGAAAGTACACAAATGTACTCATGTTCCTGCTTATTGGACAAGTAACTTGGAGGAACATGATTTCTCTGCACAGGCGCAACCTTGGAATTGAGCATCAGCCAGTTTCTTCATAAACTCGGACTGGAACATCTTCTTGAAATCTTCAACCGGGAACAGGTGCGTGATTTATTTATTTATTTATTTAGTTAGTTAGTTAGTTAGTTAGCTAGCTAACTGATCCAAAAATATTAACACAGTCACAGTAGATGGAGCATGCAGAGAGAGGTGTTGTTCTATAGATATCGTGTATATTCATAAATACACTTGCCGGCCACTTTATTAGGAATATAAAGTGATGTTAGATGTGAACATTAACTGAAGCTCTTAACCCTGTAGGAGTTTATGAACTGATCTGCTGGCACGTTCACTTAAAGCCGGCCGACCACATAATCTCTCTCAGAGACGTTCGGGTTTATTGTAAATCCTGCAGCATTTGATTCATCACATCTGTGGTGGATTTTAACTCTGTTTCGTTTACAGATAACACTGGACGTGCTGGTGGAGATGGGGCACAAAGAGCTGAAGGAGATCGGCATCAACGCTTACGGCCACAGACACAAGATCATCAAAGGAGTGGAGAGGTTCATTAGCGGACCTCAGAGTGAGCGCTGTTTTTGCTCGTCTGGAATGCAACCTACGTCCCTTTTCCACCAAAAAGAACTTGGTGCTGGTTCAGAGCTAGTGCTGGTGCTGGTTCAAAGTTGGTTCCACTTGCGAACCTTCTAAGAACCGGTTTGCCTTTCCATTGGTTAGAGAGCCATCACAGAGTCGAGTCTGACATCACTGTATACATGTCACGTTTCTCAGCAACGTTAGCGCAGCAGCAGCAAACACGAGATCAACAGTGGCAGATGTTGCTTTACTGTTAATGCTCTTGGCTTTGCGACCCTACTTTGGCACCCAAACGCGGCGAATCCAACGTGTACGTGCAGTGCAAACGTGCAATTTATATAAACGGAGGTTGTAATCGAGAAAATACATAACGTTATTTTATCATTAACACAGAAAATAGGTAGCCTTAGCATGTAGCTACCTACATATCTATGTGTGCTGATCATATTGCAGTAAAGTAAAAGTGTATTAAACATTGGTATACTATCAAAGTTACATCAAGGTACATTATCAAATGCGCTAACAGTAGCCCCGCCCACAGCCCCTGACGCAAGCGGTTCTTAAGTTTAGACCAGCAACGTTTTGGTGCTGCTTAAGAACCACTTTTCCTGGTTCAGAGCCGGTGCTTTGGGTGTCGAAAAAGAAAGAACTGGTTCTAAATTACGCTCTGGCTCCGAACTAGCACTCAAACTGCCTCGGTGGAAAAGGGGCACTAGAGAGATTTACCAAAAGATACTAAACACAGACTCAGACACTGCACCCACGGACCATCTAAAGTTTAATGTCAACTTAGATGGCCACTGGTAGAAAGATTTGGATTTGTGTTGTGAGCTTATTAACTATTCTAAATTCACCTGTGTGTGAACACCTTTGCAGTTGAACAGCAGCTGAAATGGTGATTCTAAACATACCTTTTTCTCTGTGCACTTTTTTAGGTTTGAATCCCTATTTAACTCTAAACACGGCCAACAGTGGGACTGTACTGATTGATTTGGCTTTGGACGACAAGGAATTTCAGACTGTTGAAGAGGAGGTAACTTCTAAAACTTCTCAGATTTCAGTCTTTTATATATATATATATATATATATATATATATATATATATATATATATATATATATATATATATATATATATATATATAATTTAATTATTTATTTATTTATTTATTTATTTATTTATTTATTTTGTGGCATTTGGCAGACGTCCCCATCCATTTTTATCTCATTTTATACAACTGAGCAATTGCAAGGGCCTTGCTCAGGGGCCCAGCAGTGGTCCAACTTGGTGGACCTGGGATTTGAACAACCTCACAAACTTCCTATAGGTAGTCCAACAAAGTGAAAAAAGCCTAAAATCACCAGCAAGGTCATCACACATAAACAACATTATCTCCATTAACCTTCCTATTTTCCCTGGGTCTATTTGACCCGGCTGGAAGGTTTTAATGTGTCATAACTTGGGTTTTCTTCCACATATTTGCCTGAAATTTAGCAGGATTGTTCCAAATTATGAATTTTGCAAGTAAAATTAATTTTATCTATTTTTGTTGAACTATGTGTTCAGACCAGTATATACTATGCGTTTTGGATCCTTCTGCGTAATTTTGACCAGGCCACATTTAGTGGGGCAACAGGTCACACTTTTGCCCTTTTCAGCGTAATGAACATACATACAGACACAAAAATGCACACATAAAATGTCCACTAACACACGCACCCAAAATACACACTCACACACCACACAAACACACACACAAATTGGGCGTTGCATTTCATTGGGCCACCAGGAAAAAAAAAGGCAAAACATTTGTAAATATTTCACACTTTTGATATGCCTTCGCCTAGCAGAGGGCAAAATATGATCTACCGAAATGATGCTACTCTCTCACACACACACACACACACACACACACACACACACACACACACACACAAGCACTGGGCATAGCAATTCATTAGGCTTCCAGAAAAAACAAAAGCTTCTCATTTGTAAATATTTCACACTTGTTATATGCTTTTGTCCAGCTGGGGACAATATCTTCTCTTCTTCTACCAACAATCTTTACACACACACACACACACACACACATGTTGTGTTTTCATATTCAAATCATATTTGTTTCCTCTCTCTTATTTATGAATTTAGTTGCATCAGTCAGCTTTGGCCTGGAGATATGCTGAGTAATGTTTGACATTTATCAGTCAGTGGTTATCCAAAATAATATTTAATAGTTTCTGCTTATTTTACTCAAAACATGGCATAATTTCATAAGGTTTATCGTTCATAAATTAAGTGTAATAAAAAAAACATAAGGAGGTAAACGGTTTATTCACATGAATTTATGTCATGTTTTTGTGTGTGTGTGTGTGTGTGTGTGTGTGTAGCCTGTTGTTGGTTGATCAGATGACATCAAGTGGGCAAAATAGATATTACAAGTGTAAAATAGATATTACACACAGAATGGTGATAATTGTAGAATTTTTGATTTATAAGCATTCAAGTCAGTTTGGCCTGAAAAAACAGGTTTTATTATTTGCTGACATTAAAAATGGTCAAAATGGTTTCAAAACAATCTCCTGCCCTTGAAATATAACAGCCTGTAATTGTGCATCAACTTTTGTGCTTCTATAGTGAAAATAATTCAAAATTTCTGTTTTTTTTTTGTTTTGTTTTTTTTTTTACTAAAAAATTAGGCATTTTTGTATATAAATAAGGTTTATTATACCAAATATAATTTTATTTTTGCAAAATATATGTTAATATGTTGAAAACAAGTTGGACTAAAAAGGTGAAAAAAAAAATGGCTATCATATATACTTAATTTTTTATAAGCAGTCAAAACAGACAAGGTCAAGTTGACTCAGCGCTCCTACTTTGTATAGGAGGACAATAGGAGGGTTAACCATCAGAGCTCAAAGTTCAGTTCAAATATTCACCGTGTCTAACGTCATCCGTATGTGTGTCATCTTTAAATAGATGCAGAGCACAATCCGAGAGCACAGAGATGGTGGTCACGCCGGCGGAGTTTTCAACAGATACAACATTGTGAAGGTAAAACGGATTGCGTCCTCCGTTTCGTTTGCTGCTGATCGTGATGCAGAACGAGGCAGGTTTGTGATTCCGGCTGCGCTCTATACAGATCCAGAAGGTGTGCAATAAGAAGCTGTGGGAGAGATACACGCATCGCAGGAGGGAGGTGTCCGAGGAGAACCACAATCACGCCAACGAGCGCATGCTGTTCCACGGTGAGGGTTTTGACCACGAATGTCCAGCAACAAATGTCCAACTGATACAATTACAACCCAAATACATTACAAAGAAAATCCAAACGATTTCCTTTTTGTTTCTCTACCTTGGTTACTAGATGATTTTCAGATTATTTTTTAATTCAGTTTTATTTCTATATCGCTTTTCACAATTTACATCATAAATATAGTACAAAAAGTTCCAGTTTAATATTAGACTTCTATTTAAATGTGTTCATATCGATACCTAATGAACAAGTCTGAGGTGACTGTGGAGACTTAGACGAGGAAAAACTCCCTTAGATGGAAGAGGAAGAAACCTTGAGAGGAACCAGACTCAAAAGGGAACCTCATCCTCATTTGGGTGATACTGGAGGGTGTGATTATAAACTGTTATAAACACTGGAGACAATTGATATATGATATTATAAATAATGTCCTTTCTACAGTCAGATACTGTCTGATAATTGTGTATTGATGAGGAGGTTGTTGTCCTCAGAGACCACATGGATTTGGCATTTTATCACCTTCATCACTCCAAAACTTTGGAGATTCACTCCTTCAGAACCTCTGTCTTGAATCTTGCTTCAGTTCCTTAACAGATTTTGGGGAAAGGGTTGGTGGTTCGAAATGAAACTAACTCATTTAACTCATAACAAGAATGCTTGTGTCTGTATATATCCGGTCCTGGATGCTGTAGGTTCTCCGTTCGTAAACGCCATCATCCACAAAGGCTTCGACGAGAGACACGCCTACATCGGTGGCATGTTCGGGGCCGGGATCTACTTTGCCGAGAACTCCTCAAAGAGTAACCAGTATGTGTACGGAATCGGCGGAGGCACAGGGTGTCCTATTCACAAGGACAGGTCGTGCTACACGTGTCAGAGGTGAGAACGCTCATATTTTTGAGGCAGGACATTGAGACTGTAGTAGCCTTAGACGTTCGCATTAAGAGCGATTTGTGTGTCTGGTTCCAGGCAGCTACTGTTCTGCCGTGTAACGCTTGGGAAGTCGTTCCTTCAATTCAGTGCCATGAAGATGGCTCACTCTCCGCCAGGCCACCACTCGGTGTCGGGGAGACCCAGCGTCAACGGCCTCGCCCTCGCTGAGTACGTCATCTACAGAGGAGAGCAGGTACTGCAGACTCACACACCCTTCTGAGTCGTAAACAAACTGAAAGCCATCAGCAGGTTACATGAAGTCAGATACGACTTTTGAACAGCAGCCTCGACTCGATGGCTTTAAAGAATACATCTCTCTTTATACGCTGCTGTGTTCACATCTAGATGCGATAGGTGACCAGATGTGGGTGTGTCCAGATCAGCAACCTGACAACATTTTATGCAAAATTTATGAAAAATATCCTTCACCAAATCGCCCTCCAGAAGGTTTCGTTTTAGCAGCAAGGAAACTGATTTGTTGTGAAGTGGAAAACTAGTTGCTCCACTCACTGAGAAACGTTATTACCATTGGCACCCAGGAAGTAGGAACGCAGTGACTGGAGACTCGTAGCCATAAAATCTCTGTGTGACAGAACGTAGCATCAGAGTTTTTCCTATATAGCAATGTCATATTGTAAAATTGTGCAAAAAAAAAAAGTGTTTGTTATTTTTAATTCTTCTGATATTTTTTCCTCCTCAGGCTTATCCTGAATATCTGATCACCTATCAGATTATCAAGCCGGATGGGACTCTGGATTAAGACCCCAACTCTCCAGTCCAGACACTGCATGCACATTCTCATTCCCACAATCTACACCAATGTTTTCTTCCATCTTTTCTACCACCCTTTCTTCGCTCCCTCGATATTTATCACCGATACCTGTCTTATTCTGCAGACCTCATCCAGTCAGTCATAACCTTGTAAATCCACAGTTTTCTCCAAGCCTCACAAATGCATCACAAAATGTGGCTTATTTATTTTACACAACTGTAAGACGAGTGTATATAGGTTTCCTTTTTTGTACCAGCATGTTGATTTATTGATATTTGTATTATAAAGATTCTATGCTCGGGTGACGTATCGTATAAATCGGATGCCAAATCCGTTAAAGCTACAGAATGGTAGATTTTTGTATTTTGCCATCTCTGGGGGTTATTTGTGGGAGAACGTTTCGTACCATGAGTGGGATTAACGTAATGGCTCGGAGTGTGAGTTCATATGTGTTCAGATGAGTAGTACAGATTAAGAACAACGACTGAGGATAAATGCAGGGTGGATAAAACACTAGCTGAAGCACAATGTAGAAAACAAACCTATAATGTGGCCGAGAATCGATCTATGTTAGGCTGCGTCTTGTTCTCCAGTCTGATAGAAACATCTGGAATGAACCAGATGATGTAAGAAGGTAACCAAGAAAAGATGGAGATACACAGACACCTCCTGTAGGTCTGCAGATTATACACCAACACCACGGGCTAATGATACAATCTACACAAAACGAGTATAAGCTTAGTCTTGCACTTTCTCACTCTCTTCCCCTTCCTCTTTCTCCCCACCGTCCTTCTCTTCCCACACCCCTCTCTCTCTTTCTTTCTCTCCATCTCTAAATCTTTTCATCCTTCTCTCTTGCTCTCTCTACCTACCTGTCTCTCTCTCTCCCTCTCTCTCTCGCGCTGTCTCTAGCTGTCTGTGTCTTTTCTCTCTCTCCCCTTCCATCCTTCTTTCCCCACCCCATTCTTTCTCTCTCTAACTCGTTCCATCCTTCTCTCTCTCTCTCTCTCTCTCTCTCTCTCTCTCTCTCTCTCTCTCTCTCTCTCTCTCTTTCTTTGCTTGTTTCCCCACCCCTCCCTTTATTTCTCTCTTCTCTCTAAATCCTTCCATCTTTCTCTCTCTCTCTGACACACGGTTACAGGATTACCAGGTTGACTCACAGCTCAGGAACATCATATTATACAGAATTTTATTGTCCCAATAGTCAGTGATTTTTTTTTTTCACCTCCAAAAAAAATCTACACACTGTATCTTTAAACACTATGGCTGAAACGAGAAACGTCACTGAAGATTATTACACCTTTATGGCATTACAATAGACGTTCTTGGTGTCGGTTTCGTTCTATTTTGGTGTGGTGTTCTTTGTAGACGTCCTCCGTATAGACAGGATGGAGATTTCCCAAGGACAAGCTCAAAATTCTCAATTAGAAATCTGTTTCATTTTGTGACGGAGGAAACGGAACCCGTTCTGCATTTTACTATTGTTTTAATGCACCTTCGACGTTTTCTCCTCCTCGGATGCTGTTTCAACATTTTTTTCGCAATAGCACAATTAACTCAAATTACACACTCGCCTCTTACACAGCAATGTTGCGTAGAAATTCTATAGGAGGCTTTCACTTGCAATTTAGTCTGAAACAGAGCCATGATTCCGGTGAATGTGAACACAACTCAGGTCTTCGCCTGTTCAGGTACAAATGTAACCTGCTCACCTGTAAGTTTTTTTCAAAATGTTCAGCTTCATCTGCTAGCCTAGTGGTTAAGGTGTTGGGTTACCAATCAGAAGGTTGTCAGTTCGATTCCTACGTCCACCAAGCTGCCACTGCTGGGCCACTGAGCAAGGCCCTTAACCCTCAATTGCTCAGTTGTATAAAAATGAGATAAAATGTAAGTCGCTCTGGATATAAGGGATATAAGCTAAATGCTGTAAATGTAAATCTGCTCCGATTTCAACTGTTAAAAAAGCCAATCATCAGTTTCATTTTTACTGATACACCAAAGATAAAGACTGATGAATAAGCAACATGATTACTGGAATTTGCATTTTTTCCCCATAAACTGCTTTGAAGAATGGGAACACATGTGGTAGCTGTTTACATTTTTAAACAGACTTCAATAAATATACTGAGTAAGAAATCATTTTTTCACGTGGCCATTGACTCCAATAATCTGAACGCCACTCTGCCAGTGTATCTAACCAAGGGTGAGTTGAACAATACTGGGAATGCGGAATACTCCCTTTCCTCCTAAACATGATGGACAGCCCGGCTTAAAAAGTAGCTGGTTTGTACATTAAGGACATGACTCAAGCAACTCTTATGCCGTCGTTTCGTGACCGTCTCTGATGCGACTCATTTGTTGTGCATGGTATGCTTTGTAGAGTCATGTTTGGAGATGCTTTTGCTTTGTGCTTCTTCGGTGTTCCATGGCAGGGATAATAAATAAAAAACTAAAAACAGGTGTTTGCTTTTTTGATGCACATAACACACAAAACTGAACTATATGTGAAGCAAAGTCTCAAGATGTCACAAGAGTCATCTCATCAGTAAGAACTGACTCGTTTGTCAAACGACTAGGTGCCATTGTTTTCTACAAGAGTTTCTCAATATTATTTGTTCTGTCAAAGAAGCTAGTCTTAACTTATATATATTTAAGAAAATACTGTGCTGAAGAGGTTAGACGGTGGTGCCTGTGTACGCGAGTCGACAAAGTTCACATAAAAGTCGACTCGTCCACATGTTAGAATGAAGGCAGGACTGGTGAATCGATGCTACTTCACGTGCCCTCAAGGGAAAAAAGTGAAAGCTTAAGTCTTAAGATGAGTCTCTTTAAGTGGGAAGGTTTTAGTTTAATTTAGTTATTATTAGTTATTTAACACCTAGTGAGCTGCTCTAATATAAACACTGAACAGCAGGCGGCGCCTCGTGACCCTGTTCGCCCGTAATGACGTCATTGGCATTTCCAAGATGGCTGCGGTTCAGGGCCGGAGTAGAGAGAGAGCTAGAGAGCAAAATTAACGGTTTTAACCTAGAAATTGTTGTTTGTTTGCGTGCTATCGTTAAAAAAAAGCTATTCGTCTGCCGTCAGAGACACCGCCCGCGTCACGTTTCAGTATTCAGGCGAAAGTTTTCTGACATGGTATTGAGGAGGAAGTGCTAACTGTGATGCTGCGGCTAGCTCAGTGCTAAGGTTAGCTCCGTGCTAATGCTAGCTTAGTGCTAACTGTGATGCTGCAGCTAGCTCAGTGCTAACTGTGATGCTGCAGCTAGCTCAGTGCTAACTGTGATGCTGCAGCTAGCTCAGTGCTAAGGCTAGCTTAGTGCTAACTGTGATGCTGCGGCTAGCTCAGTGCTAACTGGTGCTGTTGTTATGGAGCCGGGTGAAGACTGGGAACGGAGCCGAGGAGCGTGTCAGAGACGTGTTTGATTAGACAGACGTGTTTGATTAGACAGACGTGTTTGATTAGACAGACGTGTTTGATTAGACAGACGTGTTTGAGAAAGTTTTGGCTTTTGTTTGGCTGATGTGAGCGCCGAAAGTGTTCTGTACGCCGAGTGACCGCGCACAGACACCGGGTTTGTGTTCTAGCTTAGCAGATGTCCTCTTTTTTTAGGAAATTAATAAATTGTCAAATCATCAACATGAATGATTTCGTTGCAGATCACTGAGGCGCCGTTGGGATCGCTACCGGTCATGACACCGTTACCGGAGTCGCCGAGTCACCGAGGCTGCTGATGGTCGCGTCAGCCGAGGAAGGCAGACCGACACCATCCGCCGCTCATGTTACGGATAACCGATGCGAAATGGACGGACCGGACCCCCAGGAGGACAGTTTCCGGCACGGCGACGGAAGCGACAGCCGCCCTACGCGAGATGAGGGCGACCAGGACCATGCGTTACCGCGTAACACGAGTCCAGCCAATCAGCGCACCGCGATCAAGCTCCCAAACGGTCACGTGAGCTGCATGTGCGACGCCCGTGACCCGTCTCCACAGTGCTCGGGTGAGGTGGTGGTTAACGGTGAACTGTTGTCAGTTGCTGAATCCTCAGCTGCCCCTTCTACCAGTTCGCTCTTGTGCGCTTCGAGACCTCAGTCGGGTCATGTGAGCCCACAAGACGATGAAGACGAGCCCAGAGGTCGCAGGTCATCGTCATCCAGCTCTGAGGCTGTTGACAGGACTCGGGAATCGGAAACGGCGTCTAATGACTGCTTATCTGAAGCCGAGCCGTGTTCCTCCCGGACTCTCTCAAGCCCCGAGGACAGTGAGTCCTGCTCGGACCCGGCGTTCATGGACGTGAGCCTGTGCTCAAGGAACACGTACGAAATCAGCCGCCGCCAAAGCGCCCCAGACAACGTGGCCGAGCCGGCCGAGCCGGACCTGAGACAGAAGAAACACGGCATCTCGGAGATCTTCGGCAGGTACGATCGTCTTGCCGATACTGCCGGAGCTTTAACACCAGAATTTTTAAAGTGTTTGTTTCATTAGACTGCTTAGAGGTGAACAACTAACACTGTGTGCATTGTAGGGTGGAAACTAATCAGTAACTCGAGGCCATACCAATATTCATATACATTCCACACACACAATGCTGTGGAGTCTCAGAATGGCAGACAGATTCGTGTTAGCTCCCGTAATCAGACCTGAAGTGTTGTGCACAGATGTTAATCATTAGCACATCATTAACAGAGGGTCTGAAACTAGTGTTCATAGTTCTCAAGGCTGATGGGCCCTAATGACATGGAACAGGCTGACTGAAGGCCTCCTGACTAAAGCATGTTAGAAATCATTCGTGTCTTCAGAACATTTAGTAGGCGATTCACGGTCATTTTAAAACACAGAAGTTGAGATAGAAGATGGTGAGATGTTTGTAGCTACACATTTCCTTTGTAGTCTAGACCTTAGGTGAAGTCTAGCTAAAAAAATGACCATTTCAGATGAACCCCCATTAGCTCACCCAGAGCACGTCAGCTTGCTGAATCAGGTCATCTCTCTTGGCTCAGACTCGAACGGTTTTGACAGGTGACGTTTTTCCATTGTGTCCGATACTGTAGTCTCAGATTGCCGTTTCTGGCAGCAGCAGAACCCAATACGGTCTTTCGCCTCAAGGCTCAATATGTTATCCGTTCTGAGATGCTTTTCTGCTCACCGTGGTCATAAAGAGCGATTATCAGCTTGTCCTCTAACGTAGAGCATCAGCGAGAGTTTTCCGCCCAGCAAACCTCCATTTGCTGGATGTTTTTGTTTTTCTGACTGTTGACTGTAAACTTTAGAGATCGTTGAGCATGAAAATCCCAGGAAACCAACAGGTATGTTGCATTATATACCAGTTGTTAGCCTTCTCGACTGGGCAACCACCCTGGAGTTTATGTTTTATCCACTTTTATGATGTACTTTTGTTTATATGCGTCATTGGATGTCAAAACCACTAAATTATAGTGGTTATTTTTCTCTTTTGTGCTGTTGCTTTGTTCTACCCGGAAATTAGGACAAAGTTTTGCCCTGCTATGTTTTTACAATTCTACCCCATAAGCATTTGTGGTTGTTGAGAATAACTGCATGTGCAAATACACGGCGTCGGAGTTGAAAAATAAACCAAAGCTCTCAAGATTGACCTTGATGCAAAGTGCAAACTGGTTGCTTTGCAGATCACAGCAAGGTGAAAGCTCACCGAGTATACGCTAAAAAAACAAAGATACATAAGACTGATAACCGAGTCTGAGTGTTGGAATTAATCACTGATCCTGGAGCGGATCAGATTTCTCACAGTTCCTCATCTGGATTGCTGAAATATTTTTAAATATGCAAAGTAACCTAGTTACGAGTTATTTGTCATCTTAAGCACGTCATTAAATCTCAAAACACCTGTAAGATCAACAGAACGGAGAGCAGGACAATAATAGCAGTGTTTTTTTTGTCTTGAGTTTAGTTTTGTAATATAGCTGTATGCAAAACTGGGTTATAGATCTACTCTCTGTTTCAGCACTTGCACTTCTGCAAAAAACCTGCAGAAAGTGGAACGTTACCAAGAAACGACTTGCACTGCATGTTTTGCCTAGAGATTCATTTACATGGCCACGTCTCAGTTCTCCATTAGAGTTTGGTATTTTTTTTGTTAGACTGATGGCCTTTTTTTTTTGCTGATGCTACAACAGACGTTTGTTTGTTTGAACAATTGATCAATTATTCACCAATTTCTTCAGGTTTTGCACGAGTAAAAATGCAGTGTGTGACAGATGCTCCTTTGCTTGTGTGTTCGCCAGGGGGCTTTTCTCCAGAAAGCAGAAGGAATCTGCGAGTGCTCCTGGGTGGAAGCTGTTTGGGAAGGTCCCGCTGAGAGAGAGCCCTCCCAAAGACTCCAAAACCATCCAACAGGTCTACTAACAAAGTCAAAAGTTCCTCAAATAAGTCAAATATTTATTCACACACAGTATGTGTAATATCTTGAATCTGAACTAGTGAATAAAACGGAAGCTACAATCTACATTACAGCACAGTAAAATCAGATAAGAGTGTGGGGTCAGCTGCGAAGGTCATTGATTATACTATGAGTTACTGTGAAATACTAAGATGTTTATGAATAATTATCCCCAGAGGAAAAAACATTGAGTCTAGAACACAGCCCTGTGGAACACCTGATTTTATTTTTGTGTGCAATGGGAGTTCAACATTAACATTTAAACCTGATAGCAGTCAGTATGATAAGACCTGGTCCAGGAATAAATCCTTGCCTGTACAGTAGTAAGTCATTTACTACTTTAACCAACACTTTCTCAGTACTATATTGAGGCTTAAACCCTGATTGAAGAAATGAACGTATGTAATTCTGATGTCATGTGACGTGTCTAGTTGCTGAGCTGCAGTCTTTAACAGGGTCTTGGAAATGAAGGGGTGGTTTGATCGTTATCTGTAGTTGACCGCTGGCAATGGTCAAGGTCAGTTTTTTAATTAGTGGTTTGATAAATGCATAGGTGTTTGGTCTAGTGCGCTATTTGACGTTAAGGAGGCAGTCAGTGAGATAAATGTAACCTGGTAGCTTGGGGAAGGGCCCAGTTGTTAAGGATAATACTGGTTTCTACATACGTTATAATGGTACCAGTAATACTTTGTCTGCATTCAATTTATTCATAAATAGAATTGATGGTCTTCACTACACATAGTGTTACAGTTGTGGCTGAAACTTGGTTAGCTTTACTACTGGACTACATAAGCATCTGGGATTGTTTGTTGTTGTTTTTTACCTTAACAAAAGTGAGTGAGAGAGAGAGAGATGCGGAGCTTAGCTGCAATAAAAGCCTTTTTATAATTATGAAGGCTCTCTTTCTATGCAGCTTGGAAGGCTACCAGTTTATTCATCAGTTTCCTATTGATTTTATTTCCTCAGTTTCATAGCTGCTTGGATATTTCTAAGACTAAAGGGATTTTCCAGACAGCAGTGCAACAAGCTAAAGTAGACGAGCAAAAATGATGACAATAGCCATTTACTGTAAACAGAGACGAGCCAGGAATCAATCTTTCCTCAAACAAAGGACCGGACGTGTTCCAGCAGCACCTCAAACTCTGGGCTGATTTCACACCTCCTGTAAACGCCTACAACAGAGTTCAGGTGTTAAACCGTAAAACGACCTTTTAGGTCCATCTCCTCTGGGGTTTGTTAAGAATGTGGAGGAATACAGGGCCATACGCTGATGAACAAATAAATCCAGACATCCAGCTGGCTGAATGCCTCTGCGCACGTGTGTGTGTTTAATAACGTGTGTGTGGATTGCGGCCAGGTTGCATTGCAGACTCGAAGAAATTATGTTGGAGTTTCTTGGCCTCAACCTCAACCAGTCTTGTCCTTCAGCATTGATGATGATCTCAAGTTCCAACGATGCCACAGTCAGACGTTTCCAGGAGCTAAAGGAGCAAAGTTAGCCATGTTCCTTAGATAGAATTGTAGATAACAGATTGTATTTTCTCTTTCTCTGCAGCCAAGCAAAGTAGTATGTGGGAATGATTCTCTCTTTTCCATCCAGTCTATAGCAGTATTACATGCTGCTGCTGCTGGTATGACAATTTAATCCTTGTTGAAAAGTTATGTATGTGTAATTATGACTCCGTTAGCTTAGAGGTAAGCCAAATGTCATCCACTTCTCTGAAGTCATCCCCCCATCTCCTGGTTCCAGGCAGCTCCAGTACTCCGAGGACCATATGACTAACTTCTGCACTGCATCAAACGACCTCAGGAAAAGTTTTCCAGTTGTATGATTTCCGCGCAATCCATTTTAGCCGAAAGTGCTGCTGTAACACTCGCGTGCGGTCCAGAGACACTTCCGTGTACGGATGGTAATGTTGCTCATGTTAAACGGCAGGCCAAAGCTTAGGTTGGTTTGAACGATGGATGTATTTCTGTTCTTAGTGTTTTACACAGGATGGCACAGTTCTGATGTAGTTCTGATGTGGATCTGCAGTTATTATCGGGCTCTGCATGTTTTCCCAGAGCTTTTTTTTTTTTGCTGAGTGAAGTCTTTTCTCTTTCTTTCTTCAGGAGAGTAACCCAGGCAATCTCACGTCCGTCTCAACTCCCAATCTCTTAAGCGCAGGGGTATGCATCACCCCCCCAGCCCATCGTTACTAAATGTCGTCAACTCTGCATGAACCTTTGACGTGTGTCCCGCGTCCACGCCTGCTTTCCTGGACACTTGCCCAGAAGTGGTTTTGCTGGCTTGCTGTTGTGTTAGGGTTAGAAATGCTGATGTGCTTATTAATCCGCTTCAGTGAATCATGTCCCTTTTTTTGCTTTCCTGTCATGTGTGTTTTTTATTTTCTTTTATTTGATATTCTTATGCTTTTAGCGCTGTGCTGTGCTGTCCTACACCATATAACATGTAAAGCTGTAAAAATGTCGTCTACGTGTGTAAAGAACGTCTACCGATGTGAGTTGGTCTGCATGCGTCGTCATCGCCTCGTCCACCATAACCAAAACGCTCATCGCTCACTTTCACCCTGATCTTTTTAGAAGTTTGTGACTGTGCACATGTCTTAGGGGCTTAACCCCCCGCCCCCATGAACTGTATAAGCTACTGACTAGATTTTTGACTCTAAAAGCTTAGCCTTTTCCCGTAGAAGAATCTGTTTCATTATAGTCTCAATGGTACGACATCCAGAGAACCTATTCTATATTCCCAGAGATTCTTAGTGAGTTTCAGAACCTCAGCTCTTTATAGCTTTAAGACATGTCCTAAGTCCTTCTCATTGGCTTTCCAATGACCTTTCATTTTAAGCTTTTGGTGGTCCTTGTGATATTCATCTCTCTTCGTTCATCTTTCGCAACCCTTTCATTGGTTTCTCAAACCACTTCCTAATCTGTAAAGGCTGTGACAACCGTAATGTTGTCCAGTCATGGGGCTTTATCTTTTGTACCAAAATTACTCTCAATAATGTTTTTTTCTCTCTTCATAGGAATATGAGGCTAAAACTGTCAAAGGAGCCCATAGCCCTTCCCAGCCTTCTCAAGGTCGGCGTAAGAACCTGGAGTTCGAACCGCTGTCCACTACAGCGCTCATATTAGAAGACCGGCCAGCGTGAGTACTGGAGATGACGGACAAATACATACGTGGATGCTGGATAAATATAGCTTAGGTTTTAATGGAATAACTTGCATGTACTGATAACCGTGCTCGACTCAGCAACCCTTTAACATCGTTGCGCTCCATATGTGAACACGGAATGATTGACAGCAGCTCGGGAGTTTGGAACTGTCCACTTATAACTGGCCTCTGTGAAGCTCCGCCTCTTTCTTCCCCTCTCACGTTACTAATCTCTCACCTCCTGCTTTATAGATGAGTTTATGTCCGTCGTAAGTCAAAGCAGACCCTTCAGGATTGTGAACTCATTTTTCTACGTTGTAGTTTTGTACAAGTATCAGATTTCATGCTCTCCGATGACTCCGTCACGGCCGAATGCCAGTCCGGTTCCTTCCCAACCCTCAGACGTGCAGCTCGTCCCTTTCACGTCCATGCTGACCGGTCCACATTAAAACGTCTCTTTGTCTCAGGCTGGATTTGTTTAGCAAAACACGCCAGCTCGCAAGACGACGATGCTTCTCCTCTCGAGCGCTCTGAATAATAATGTTGTTCTCATCATATATGCTGAGGAGTGACGAGTATCAGGTCACATCAGAGCCTCTCTGACCTCAGAGCCGTATCAGGCTACAACACAATACCGAGCTTCCACACGAGCCGTTAGCAGGATGTCCTGCTTCTCAGCCTTTCAGTACGCAGTCCTCATCTCCTTTGCCTGTAGATCAGGGTGCGGTGTAGCATTTAGTCTGCAAAAGGTTTCACTACTTCTCTCAAAACAAAGAGCCAGAAATGAGTTTGAACTTATACTTATAATTAAGCTTATTAAACGGCTCCGGTTTCACCACTCAGCTCGTGCTCTTTTTCTTAGACACTCATTACAAATGAATGATGGTTGAAACATGAGCAGGGTTACTGATTCAGGACGGAGAGTAAACACTGGATCGGGGCTCGATGATCGATTCTGTAATACGCCATGACACCATGATTTGGAAAAGCGTTTTATTTCAGTTATTTACCTCATACCAAATGTCTCGCTACAGAACGTTACGTTGTAGGTTAATTACGTTATATGTCCTGTAACATCTGCTAAATAATCTCTTTATTTGTTTCTCTATCGAAGTGAATAGAAAGGAAATCTATTCTCTGGTCTTTACATGTCAGAAACTGCGGTCGTGTCAGGAAACCGAACGACTTGCTGCACGCTACGCACTAACACTGTGTACTCTGTTGTCTAGTGTATAGATTTTAGAAGGGTAGGTCCCTTCGATTACACACACACATACACACACACCCCGGCCTCACCCCATTCGATGGCGAAAAACCATTTCGAAAGCGTGCGATTTAAAAGCCGTTTGTACGACATCTTTCAAGTGTCTTGGGAGCCACGTCTCTTCTTCCTCCGTGTAAGAAAAGCATCGACGTGTAACCACAGCTCTAAATTTGCGTCTTCGCTCCAACTAGTTTTTCACCAAACGATTTATTTGCATTAAATTTGACCTGCTTTGTGTTTAAGCAGAATAGTGACGAACTCTCGAAGAGATTAGACAGCTGGATAAATTGTGTGACAACTCACAGGCTCTACTGGAAATTATCTAAATGTAAATGACCTTTAGTTAACCAGATTCTCTCCAGCACTTATTTAATGACTAAAACCCGCTCACTTTCCTCTCAGTAACCTTCCTGCTAAACCTGAGGAGGAAGCTCAGCGGCACCGGCAGGAATACGACGAAATGGTGGCCGAGGCCAAGAGGAGAGGTAAATAGGCGGATCTGTCTGGATTAATAACTAAAATTAACTGAACGTTTAACGGAATCCTTACTTCTTCTTTTTTTTTCCGGTTGTCTGTGGTGCAGAGCTGAAGGAAGCCCAGAAGAAGAAGCAGCAGATGAAGGAGCGCTTCAAGCAGGAGGACAGCATCGTTAACGCCATGGTGGTGTGGAACACGGAGGTCCTGCCTAAC
>NC_083461.1:24103492-24278492 GCF_030014155.1 Tachysurus vachellii | reverse complement strand
CAAACACCCTTTTTTTTTTTTTTTTTAAGAATTTAAAAAATAATTTGTTTGTGGTATTTTCTCTGGAATGTCTTCTACAGCTATTATTTATTAATAATCGAAACTACAGCCAAATTATCCAGAATAATAATCATATTAAAACTATTTCTTATAAACCTGTTGTTGTGTAAATCTTGTGTGACGTCATTTCCGGTTTGTGTGCACCGTGTCATCCGTACCGCACGAGGGCGCATCGGTAAGATGCTGCGTTGTCGCGTTGTGATTCACTTTACAGAGTCGATTCATTTGAACGTCCTGTTTAAGGGAATTGAGTTTCCCTGTTTTGATTCGTAAAGGGTTTTTTTAGTAGCTGTAATTTCTACAATTTTATATTATAACACGTGTCATTTTGTTTGCAGTAATGTTTATGACTAATTAACAAGGTGAACGGGTTTGTGGTGCATAACTGAGCTAGCATGTTTACTCTAATTAAGTGCTATCCTTAATGTTTAAACACACATTTTCAGTGCGTGAAATTTTCCTCAATAATTTTCATTTTTGCCCGAATCATTTATAACGAATCATTAACGAGTCGATTCCTCCGTCAATGCTAGTTTCCTGTGTGAGAGACACACGTGAGAGGAACTGTGTGTGTGCTGCAGGAGAAAAGAGCTGTGTTACGTTTATAACGCTGTTGTAAACGGCACAGAGTTTCCAGGAGAGCAGACAGACAGACACAGACATGGGGGCGGTGAGTGATAATATTCACTTTTGCACACGTTACTGTTACAATCTGGGGTGTTTTGCGTAACAATGCTAACAGTGCTAGCATAGAGTTAGCTTTATAACACACATGTAGTCTAACAACATGGACACAGAAACACACACGTAGTCTAACAACATGGACACAGAAACACACACACAGAAACACACACGTAGTCTAACAACATGGACACAGAAACACACACACAGAAACACACACGTAGTCTAACAACATGGACACAGAAACACACACGTAGTCTAACAACATGGACACAGAAACACACACACAGAAACACACACGTAGT
This sequence comes from Tachysurus vachellii, assembly GCF_030014155.1. Lineage (NCBI taxonomy): Eukaryota > Metazoa > Chordata > Actinopteri > Siluriformes > Bagridae > Tachysurus > Tachysurus vachellii. Next base: position 24,277,446 of record NC_083461.1, on the reverse strand, counting down.
CTAACAACATGGACACAGAAACACACACACAGAAACACACACGTAGTCTAACAACATGGACACAGAAACACACACACAGAAACACACACGTAGTCTAACAACATGGAGACACGCACAGGCACACACGCGCTATCTCTGTTTGTGTGTAGATTGTCCAATTGTCCACTGATGTTCCTGATTAAGTGTGTGTCTGACTCTAAAGAGCTAGATTTGTGTGTGTGTGTGCGCGCGTGTGTGTTTCTGTTATAAAACCACAGTTTCTCCAGATAATGTTTTTACACTCTTAGGTTTTATTACACACATTTCTCCTGCTGCTGTATAACTAAACCTGTTCTGCTCCACATCAGGCTACGAAAAAGCAGAAGAAGAAGAAGCCGAGCTTCCGCAAGCTGCTGAAAACCAGCAACATCAAGCTGGATAACAAGCTGAAGAACCGTCAGTTCAAGCAGCAGAGTTCAGCGAAGAAGCAGCGCAAAGAGCAGAGAAAACTGCGGCAAGCCATCAGTGATGTGTCTCAGCAGAACGTCCAGCCTCTGGAGCGCTATGAGCAGAAACAAGGTGGGAAAGTTCTTGTCCATCTCAGTGCTGTGTGTCTCTTACATCTCATCACCTTTAACATCATCTTTGTTAACACCTTCACCATCATTTACATAATCATTTACACCACCATCATCTCCTTAACCATCTGCATTATTACAATCATCACCTTCACCAACATTAACACCATCTCCTCCATCACCTGTATTATTACAATCATCACCTTCACCAACATTAACACCATGATTTACACCACCCTCACCTTCATCATCACCTCCATCACTGTGCCGATTTCATGTGAAGTATGAAGTAGTCTGTAGTGATCAGTGGTTCTTTGTGTTTGCTGTCTAATACAGGCGAAGAAGATGAGGAGGAGTTCCTGGAGTCGCTGCCCACCGATATGATGGAGGATGACGACTTGGAGGAGATCAGATCAATGGCTCGGAAAGCCTCGTTCCTAACGAGAGACCTTTCCTCCTGGTAGGACCAGCTGCTGATGAATTCAATGGATTTTTATGCCAACCCACACATACACACAAACTTCAGACCTCAGCAGTTCTCAATTTTTAATTTTATTTCAAAATCGAACAAACCTCTTAAAATGGTCTCTGGTCGATGTTGCAGCGCTCCTGCTCACACCAAAAAGCGCAAGTCGGAACAGGCGTTAGAAAATTACGAGAAGATGCCCAGGAAGGTGAAACACGAGGAGGAGAAGGAGGTCATTCATCTGCTGCCCATCAAAGACAAGACTGGCCTGATCCCTCGGACCATGGAGAAGCCAGGTGAGAGGCGCAAGTCCCTGCTCCAGACTCCTCCAGCTTCACGGCGACAGGATTTATCTTAATGGTTTATTTTGGTTTCTAGTGGTGAATAAAGCACCCGAGAAAGACGAGCAGGAGGAATCGAACTCTGAAGACGAGCCCGAGCAAGGTGAGAGCGTAGAACATCGTGCTTGAAGCTCTGATTTGTAGTGTTATGATTTCAAGAATTATTTTTGTCATTTCATCACAGCAACAGAAGAAGCACGGAGCTTCCTGGCGTTGACTCCAGAACAGCAGCTGAAGCTTCGCTCGCAGACGCTGATGAAGATGAAGCTACAGATCGCAAGCTTGGGATCGGCCATTCTAGAAGAGCCGAACTCTAACGTGAGATTCAGACAGATACACAGAACTGGTCATTTGTGCTGTTATCTAATCGCGCAGATACACTTCAAACGCTTGACATCAAACGTTCCCAGTGTCTGAACGCTTGAACGTCACTGAGCAGGTTTACACGATTCCCTCGCAGTTTATAAACAAGACGAACCGCTCTGTTCTCTACACCAGATCAAGAAGCTGAAGGAACTGCGGGCCATGCTGATGGAGACGAACCCCTGTGTCGCCGTTACGGTCCGCAAGCTTGTCATGGTGTCCCTTATGGAGATCTTCAAGGACATAGTGCCCTCCTACAGGATCCGTCCTCTGACTGAAGCAGAAAAAAGCACCAAGGTACGTGTCAAACAGAACACGTCGGAAAAGGTGGCGCTCAAGATCGACGTGAAAATAAACGATGGGAGGAATAGCGATGGTCTAATATCACATTCAGTGTTTATAACATCTCCCAGTATTCCCAGTATAACCTCAGGCTCCAACATGGTTCTATTCAGCTCGATTTTTTTTTTTATTGATTTGTTTTGCCTGTTTGTCGACATCGATCCAGCATGGATTACATTTACAAAGTAACCATGACAACAGTGCTCATGATCGATGGCTATTGCTGCATTAAACTAAAATAAGACCCACTTGTTGTAAATAATGTCAACTTTTTCTTAGAATACGGTGTGAAAGACAGTTGATATTTATAGTGAATCTAGAACTTTTTTATTTTTATGGAAAATCGGGGTAAAAAACCCTAGTTGCATATGTTTGCCCTACATTAATATGTTATTGAAGCAGTTACATTTATTTATTTATTTTGGCTAAGGGTCTAAAAGTACGGCTCATTTCTGTCCATTATCTGACCTTCTCTTACCGGTTCTTCCCGTTTCAGCTGAAGAAGGAGACGCAGCAGCTCAGAGAGTTTGAGGAGGGGCTCGTAAGTCAGTATAAATTCTACTTGGAGAATCTGGAGCAGACCATCAAAGGTAAAGCTTTGCTATCACAGCGTACCAAGTGTGTACACGTGGTGATGAACGTGTGTCATGATCCCGGGTGTATGTTCCTCTCACACTACAGACTGGAAGCAGAAGAAGATGAAGGCCAGTCAGGCCGTGGCTCTGGGCTCCTATAAAGGCCTGGCTGAAGTGGCCATCAGGTGTCTCTGTGAACTGCTGGTGGCTTTGCCGCACTTCAACTTTCACAACAACGTCATTGTTGCCGTGGTGGCGCTGATGAACGATCCGAACAAGAAGGCAAGTCAGGCAGCTTTTAGGTCACGAAGCTACTAACTGACACCTCTTCCAAGAACACTTAACTAACCCCTACCTTTAGCACTCAGTTTAACCGCAGAGTTTTAACCACAGACCTGATCATTGATGGCTCCGAGTTTATATCTGAGTTTATTATTATTTATATATTTATAATCTAGCGGTAGTTTTTTTTTTTTTTTTTTTTTTGTATATTTTCAGGTGTCAGCGATGTGCTGTGAAGCGGTCAGGAATCTGCTGAAGCAGGACAAGCTGGGCCAGGCTTCTCTCGCCACAGTGAGGGTCATCTCAGGAATGGTCAAAGGCAGGAACTATAACGTCAAAACAGAGGTTCGGCTCTCGGCCCTTTCTGTTTGCTGACAGAGTAAAAAAACACTGGGTAGACAGATGGGGAGGGAAAGATCCATGTTGGCTGTTGAAGTTACCATCCCAGTTTAAAGATGCCTTTTGTCCGTGATTTCACATTCCTTTACGTGCTCTTCATAGGGTTCAAGATTCATCTCAGTATAGAAACAGAGAAATCTTACTCTAGATATCTAAAGGACACGTCGGTTCTCTTTGTCGTATATCTCTAGAGTTAGAATAGTGTGTGTGTGTGTGTGTGTGTGTGCGTGTGTGTGTGTGTGTGTGTGTGTGTGTGTGTGTGTGTGTGTGTGTGTGTGTGTGTGTGTGTGTAGGTCCTGAACACACTTTTGTGCCTAAGAATAAAAGAGGTGGATGTTAAGAAGGACACTGAAGACCTGGCCCCCAAGCAGAAGTTCATGAACTTCCAAGAGAAGAAGAAGAACCTGTCCAGGATGCAGAGGAAGGTCAGAACACACCTGCTGTTTTTTTTTCTTCCATTTTTATTGTAATTTAAATTAATAAACATTTTTTTTATGCTGAACGTCTCGTGTCCTTCGCAGTGGAAGAAAGCTGAGGAGAAACTCCAAAAAGAGCTGCTAGAGACTGAAGCGTCTGACAGCAAGGACAAGAAGCTCAAGCTGGTAAGTGCTTAAAAAAATCCCTGCAAATTGTCATGTGACTGCCTGTAGACTTGGCAGCAGTTAGTTTGTGTAAGGGCTCGGGCGATATGACCGTGTGTAGTATCGGGATCGACGACATCATGATGTACTTTTCTAAAAGATCCCTGCTATCGTGATTTGGTTAGTTTTTCTATTTTGTTTTCAGGTCAGCTTTCCACTCTTGAAATATTTCCCTGGATGATTGTAAACTCTGAATAAACACAATCCTGGGTTAGGTCGAGGTTTCACACTACTCTTACTTGACCCAGGATTAACAGTTTATACGTCATGACTGGGAAGGTGCATGTTTATTTTTTCATGTGTTCTTACGTACGATAGGCGTCTTTATTTATTTTTGAACCTCTCTCCTGTCTTCACTTCGTCCAGCACACCGAGACGCTCAACATCGTGTTCCTGATCTACTTCAGGATCCTGAAGAAAGCCAAGAAATCCATCTTGCTTCCCTCCGTTTTAGAAGGTTTAGCAAAGTAAGTGGCTGACGACGAGGAGGCGCCATCCTTTATCACCTCGCGTCTCTCCTTGTGGTTTGCTTGTCTAACGGCTTGTGTTTCTGTGAAGGTTTGCACATCTAATAAACCTGGAGTTCTTTGATGATCTGCTGACGGTTCTTCATGGTTTAATAATGTCTGGTGTAAGTATTTGTACTCAGTGACGTATCGGCGGCTGTTTTACAAAATGAAAAAACAGTCATTTTTAAATTAATTGTACTTTATATTTTAAAGCAGTTTGGTACAAAATAAATAAACTCGGATGTTATTCAATTTAAGTGTTTTTTTTTTCTTCAAACACCATTCATTAATTCAAGTCAAACCTTTTCGCCACTAAATGAAGCCTCTGGTACTTCTTCCAAACTTCTAACCATCTTCACTGTCCTGTGTCTGTAGGATCTGTCACACAGAGAGAGTCTCCACTGCATCCTCACTGCCTTCCACATCCTCTCAGGTCAAGGTGAGGGATCTGTTACTAACTTCACTTAAACATCGCTGTCAATCATGTTCATTCTCACACCTCTGTCTCGCTCTCTCTCTGTCTCTTTCTCTCCCCCCTCTCTCTATCTGTCTCTTTCTCTCTCTCTCCCTTTCGCTCTCTGTCTGTCTTTATCTCTCTCTTTCTCCAGGTGACGTGCTCAATATCGACCCCCTGAAATTCTACACACACCTGTACAAAACCCTGCTTACGCTGCACGCAGGTAACCTCCACCCTCACGTCTGCACACGGGATATTTGACGAAGGTGAGAAAAGCAAACCATCGTCGTCATTTATTTTGTCGTCATCTCTCCCAGGCGCGTCAAACGAGGAGACGGGCATCGTGCTGCAGTGTGTAGACGTGATGCTGAGCAAGCGCAGGAAGCAGGTCAACCTACACCGAGCCCTGGCCTTCCTCAAGAGACTCGACACACTCGCTCTGCACGTCATGCCTGACTCGTGCGTGGGCATCCTGGCGGCTAACAGGGCACTCATGCATGTGAGTATCGAAATATGAATAGGGGTGTGTGTATGTGTGTGTGTTTACTAAAATGTATGAGACTTGAATCAGAGAAATAAATGAAGAAATTCCACAGAGATTTTCTGTCTGTAATTTGTGTTTATTTTGTGCAGACTTTCCCCAAGTGTGACCTCATGCTGGATAACGACATGCACGGCAGCGGCGTGTTCCTGCCTGAGTTGGATGAACCCGAGTACTGCAACGCTCAAAACACCTGCCTGTGGGAGCTGCACACACTCAAGGTAGCTGTGTAACAAACACATACACAAGACCTCCAGCACCTCAACACTCAATATACACCTGTACTGGTGCTCCATTCAGTCGGTCTGTCTCAGGAGGGAGCACATGTGGCTGTGGTGGTCAGGTGTCCACTAATCAGGGACCACACAAGAGGGCATCTGGCCGACATGTATTGGAACACTGTGTGTGTGTTTTGCAGAGACACTACCACCCCATGGTGAGGAAATATGCCACTCATCTTCTGGCTGGAGCTCCGAGCGAAGGCGCTGGCGCTCTGAGTTTAGAGCTGAGCAGAAGGTAAATCATTTGCTTGTCCATTGTGCTGCTTTCACAGAATCTCAATGAACCCTCTGACCAGTTTATTAGGAACACCTGTACACATACACTCATACAATCAGCTAATTGTATGCCTAACATCAGGCTAACATTTCAGCTCAGCCCTATGGTGTCTATTTTCCAACTCGCCAATCGCAAGGAAGTATAACGCAGCTTAACTTCTGTCCGTTTCGTTAACTCGTTCATTCGACAGAGCCCCTGTGCAGCTGTTTGAAGATTATAGTGTGAAGGACATGACCTTTAACCCACCAGTCTCAGGACCACCCAGGAAGAAGGTAAGCACTCAGAACGACCTGTAAACCTACTCGTTAGGTGGCAGTTCATGTTGTTCACTCATTCTCTGTATTTCAGGAGCATTTCACGATCGGTGAGGCGTTCCTGGACTCCGATTTGAAAGCGCAAATGGACGCAGCTCTACAGCAAGACGAGCGAATGCCCCTCGACTTCACAGCATATCTTTTGCAGAAGTGATCGAACTCTGTAAACTGTACATACGTCTGTTATAAGATGTTTTATATCGGTGCGTATATTAAAATAAAGGGACGTTTATGTAAATATTTGTTGAGAATCTTTAAAGGGGGGACAAAGGTCAATAGAGAATGTCATTAATATTACACTCTTACATATCATTTATGGATCAGCTAATAATAAATTCAATAATTCAGTTGCATCAGAACCCAAAATAAATGATTCAGGAATCAATTGAAACTGAAACTCATGAATCAAATTAAGTCGATTCCTAAATCTATTTCATTTAATTCCTGTATCAATTTCACACATGGAAAAATATCTTTACCAGATTTATACCTTCTTTTTTATTTATTGTACAACTGTCATTTCCTCCACAACAGTCACAAAACAAAGATACATAAATGAAAGAAAGAACAATAACATTATTAAACAGGCATCACTTTAACTGACCCACTGAAATAATCACTGATCAAATGAAAGTAAATACTAATAAAGCTGCACTACATGTGAAGCCTTTACAGACAGAAAAAAGTACACAGATACGTATATATTAGTGTCTCCAAATACCATCACTGAATACTTTAAATTACAAAAGTATAAATCATATTCACTGATACAGTACGAGCTATCAGGGTAATATTTACACCCTCAGCAATAAATTAGACACGTGGCTTTAATAGTGCTATCATATAGTCGTCGTCTGTACAAGAGGAGAAGCGTGTGGCCGACCCGGGCCGTGCTTTTAAATAAATAAAAACAAGAAGGGATAAAGTCGTAAAGAAAGAAAGATGGAAAGAGGAAAAAAATGCAAACGTTTCCAACCTTCATGCAGAACAGATCCACGTTACAGTTAATAAGCCATAAAGGACAGACAGCACAGAACAGGAAAGTGTAACAAGTCAAGGCTCCACGAGTTAGCAGAGGTAGTCAGAGACATTTCAAACAAAACCGTATGGAGAGCACGCTTTAAACCACGACAGAAGTGCAAAAGACACGCTTGTGCAACATGCAAAACGTTTTCTAAACATTACCAAGAAATAACACGTGGCCCGGAAACGGTCCGGGAAGTTCGGTCCGTTTTCCTGCAACCACAAATCCACACAGTCTTCATTATTCAGAATAGAATAAAATCGTTTACAGGAATTACGTACGTGTACTTACTGGTGATGTACAATGAAATGTCAAGTTCAAGATTTCTGACATGATTTTATTTTCTCACCAAACAGGCAAAAAAACTAAAATACAAAGAATAAAGCAGACAGCTTAGTGCCTCGCTGTTGGTCTTCGAAATAAAAGGATGTGCCAAACGAGGGCGCGTTTACTCCTGACACCAACCAGAGCAGCTACTTCCACAATAAATAAATTACAGTCTGCTCGTCCTTTACAAGAAGTAAAGCTTGTTAGTGTTACACCCGAGTGTGCCGTGTTTCTGCCTGCTCGTATACAGGAGGTCCGTTAAAATAATAATAATATTAATAATAAATACAAAATGCTTTTAATTAAATAAGAATACGTTGTGAACAAAACCAACTTGTATGATAAAAGAAAAATGTGCAAAATGAGGCAGTACGGAGAAGCGCTGGTCCAGGAAAGTACTGCAGGAGATAAAGGAGCGAGCTTCTGTGCTCACTTCAGCCGTTAAAGCAGCCGTAAGCTGGCGGCAGAATTGAATCATCACACGTCCCAGAACCAGCGTAGACCCTGCTGCCTGCTCACGCTGTTAGCGGTTAGCTCCAGGCTGTGGAGCGACACAGCACCGCTCGCTGTCCCATGATGCTTTTCACTCAGAGTGTCAGAGCTCATGGTGTTGATTAAAGGTCACAAGATCCGCAGCTCGATGCTCATGTGTGCAGCTTCCAGTTCCAAAGCAAGGGAAAGGACCAGGCCTCTGCCACCCAGGCCTTCAGTCCCAGGGCCAATGCAGAGCCTTCGGACACACACAGACAAACACACACCCAGACAGACACACAAGAGAACACAGACACACACACACACACCATGAGATTGAAAATATAAATCAGTTTTGAAGTTTTGCTGGAATGAAAATCATCAGTGTTACACTAAGGTTTCTGACATAAGCTCAATAAATGTCACATTGCTTCAATTTTTTTTCCACAAACATGCTGCAGTTAAACAAAAACACACACACACACCTCATTACACAGCACTACTGATGAGGAGTTAAAGATGCAGTCTGTAATGTACACCAAAGTTTGTGACTTTTAAAATGCTCTCAGACAAGAAGGTCTGATGTCCATGTTCCAGAGCTCTCCTACCTGGCCAGGACTCCATGCACTGCACACACAAACACACACACATGGGCAGGCGTGCGTTCAGTCCGAGGTGTCGAGTGGAGGCAGAGCGCCTCGCTCCTCCTTACTGTGTGCTGCCTCGTTCGAGCCGGGCCCGTTCATAGTCACGCTGCGACTGCGGCCTGTCAGCTTCCAGAGCTCGCTCGCAAATGACACACACTTCCTCTTGTCCTCGCGTCCGATCTACATCACACACACACAGAGAGGTTGATTCATCTCATCAATTCTATTCACACTGCAGTTTGAAGCTGAAGTTTTCGTCTTCCTTCTCGTACCTGCTCCTTGAGTTTGAGAATGAACCTTCCGGGGCCTTTCCACTTGCACTGAGCTTGAAAGACACACTCGTAATCCGGCAGCACACGCATACTGGGTTTAGTTGAAGACACCTTTTTCCCGGGAGCTTCTCGTCCCACCTCCTCCATCAGCACGTAATCAGTGGGGTTTGGGTTGTTCAGGATGCTGACAGAGTACTTGGCTTTGCTCAGCGCCTGCGATCAGAAACGCTCAGCGTTAGATTAGTATTAATGAGTGTTAATGTTCTTACATAACTGTACACATGATTAATGCTCCACATGGTTCTGACCTGCTGAATGATATCCTGTGCAGTGCTGTAGCGTGGAGCTTTAATAACTGTACGAGGCTGCTCTGGAGAAACGTCATGAACCTGAACAAAGAACACGTCGTCTTCTCCTCCGCTGTTTTCTTCCTCCAATCTCTCCATCACTGCCTTCTTCTCTTTCAAATTCTGTCAATACAGTACAGGGACGACTCAGTGTTGCGACTGTTCTGGTGCTGATTCTAGAATCGTCGGCTAAAACGTGCGCAGATTACTCCACTTCCCGAACAAGTGAGGACCTGAGTAGGAGTTGGACATTTTCACGTTCGCAGGAATCTCAATTCAACTGAAACCGATCTCGCACCACCTTCTTTAGGTAGTCTCGGGTTCAACACTGTGCTTCCCCTGTTCCAACCACCAGAGTCCTTTAGTCACATCAGGAAAGGGTGCAATTCACTGACTCTCCAGCAGAGGGAGCAAGAGAAAGTGCTGATTACAAATAAACAGGCAGGTAAACAAGTAAAAATAAACACTTTCTTTCCCTTCAGTATGTTTAAAACTCATCTCACAACTAATCAGTCACCAACATGGAGGACAAAATGAGCTTCTTCATGAGTGACTATGAGGAGATTATCAATTTTTGCTAATGCTGAAAATCTACCCCAAATACAATAAGATTCTATTGAAAAAGTCATTGGGATTATGACATGACCTCCAAACTGAACAATCCAAATACTCTGTGGTGGAATAAACCTTAAACAACTTATAAACACCTGACTAGTAATTCCTGAAGTAATTAAACTAAAACTGTGACCTTGTGAACCAGAAAAAGAAACATCTCTCTTTTCCAAAGTTTGAATTATTCGGGTTAGTTTAAGTACTAATAAAGGTAGGAAGCTGAAGTAAAGAGGAGGTTAAAACCAGAGCTGCAGTAGAGTCTGTAGTTTGCCGTCATAAAAGTCATGTGCGCTCACTTACGGTGGCTAAAATCAAGCACTCTAATTGTGGTGAATAAACATGTTTGTTTTTACCTCCTCCTTGGCTTTAAGGCATATTCGGCCCACACATCCATCCTCAGGCTGCCAGATATGCAGAACTCTGAGAACCTTCTCGTCAGACGCTAGAGGGCGCTGCTGAAGAACCTTCTTTGTGTCACACTTTTCCTTAGACAGCGGTATCTTCTCTTCTGTCAGGAAGTAGTCAGCAGCAGCATCGGGAACCAGCTGGTGAAGGCAAGACGGCGGAGAGAGAGTGTTTATAGGAATGGAGGATGTGTGGGAAAATGCCGTGGGCTAAACAACGGCTAGTCTATCGTAGCACAGCATACTGTGTGTGATAGTGTCATCAACACGCAACATCTAATATAAACCAACTGTACAAACACATTGACAACACACACACCACACATTTCCTTGTTGTCTGTATAGACAGACAGACAAACAGACAGACAGATAGATGCACATCATCCATTCCATTTTCATATTTCTATCCATTATTTATTTCATTAATCTATCTCAATCCATCCACCCAGCCATATATGTACTGAAATCTTGACAATCACTACTTCTATCCTATACATTTTTTCCTTGTCTATTAATCTCTCCATCCATCCCACCAAACCTTTATATTAGGCAGCAATCCGTGTATCTACATATCTGTCTATTCTTGCATTCACCCATCAGTCTTCCATCCACACACAGAAACAGTGTTAGAAAAGATGAAGAGATGGAGAGCTCATCCATCCATCCATCTATTGTATGTGTGAGACTCACCATGTGAAGTAACTGTTTCACAGTGGTGTGTTCCTTCACTCTGATTACAGTGAAAGGTTCGGGACCCGGAGTTCCATGCACCGTCACCTTGTGCTGCTGCGCCGCTCGTCTCTCCTCCGAGCTAAACAACTGAGAAAACAACACAACTCATCATCCAACGCCACACAGAATCAGATCGCCAAAACAGAAGTCAGAGCAAAGGGTCCGTCATGATACAGCGCCCCTGGTTCAGTGAGGGTTTAGGGCCTTGCTTAAGTTCCCAAAAGTGGCAGCTTGGCAGTGCTGGGGCTTGAACCCTGATCAACAACCCAGAGCCTTAACAATTTGGGCCACCACTGCCCAGAGATCAGCGACGCGGGAACAGAGTACCAGGAGTGCAGCACACGCCATGTCAAACTTTACGATTTCCTGTTTGCATTCAGGCCTGGGATATCAGCGATTTAGGGGTTTCATTCTTAAGTTCTTAAAACAATTAGAACGATTCTCAACATATGTCACCAAACACACTGTCCTGTTCCACGTTCCATGGCTCTGACTTCAGCTAGACTGTGAGTACGACACCACTAACACATGAATGAAAAACATTTCAGGAATTTGTGCTCGTAAAACGAATCCGCCTTCAATGCACTGCTTTGACCTTTACATAATTACCACTTGAACTGGTGACATGTAAATAAACAATTACACACAGTAAAGGAACTAATAATCATTTTTATTACCCAATGGCCACTGAGAGAAAGTCATCCTTTTTCACTATTTATTAATAATGACATAAAGGCTACAATTTGATTTTTTTGATGAAATGTAGCTCTCGCGAGGGAGTCTTACCGCGGCAGCCGATCGCACTGCTCCATCAGGACTTTCCTCTGACCTGCGGCTGAACAGGAAGAGGGAGGAGACCTCTAGTGACTCATTGTGCTGATTCCTCATCTGCAGGTGTCTGTAGCCTGATTGAAAACAGGCATGAGCAGACATATTACAACTATGATACGATTTTCAGCATTACTTAAAAAACTAGTAAAGTCTCAGCGCTCTGCTACACTCTAATAAAAAAAATGTCCTGCTAGCAATGATAATGTTTCTGACCGGGTTTGAGCGCCTTCAGGGGCAGGATCCTCTGCGCCGTGACTTGCGAGCTGTTGTTTTCCACTACAGCCAGACGTAGGAATGTCATGTCTTCAAAGTGCACCTGGAAGGTGAAGCTCTCGCTCCACATGGGGTTGAGCGTGTTGCGGTGGATGGGTTTGGTGCGGAAATGGCAGGCGTCAGCCGGCAAACCAAGTATTTCTACTTCCACACACGGGCTGCCAGTGCTATTCCCCGGGCAAACGTTCTGCCCAGATACCACCTGGTACACATGGACAGACGGCAAGTTATTAACACTCCTGTGGATTACAGGGCGGTAAAATAAACAGCCATTTAAATAATGCCCTTATGTGCCTCAGGAATAACACAAAGCAGTTGTAAACTTCAGTACTTCGTGGGAAGTGTTTACACAATAAATTAAACCCTGTATTTGGCACTGCACAGCAATTCCCCTCCGTATTATTCCTCACTGCTGAGAGACTGGTTTCTGTCCACACTACCAAATAAGCCAATCCAACAGAGGTGCCATTAGCGTAAGTGATCACTAAACCAACCCCTGAATAAATATGATTGCATTTCCAGCAGAACTACGGCTACTGAAAGTTTCCTGCAGACCATATTGTGTACATGTTACACTTCCATCCATAATGCTGTGAACCCAGGCCAATGTAGAAAACATATCTTAAAAGTATTGCTGGACAAAGATTATGTGAACAGTCAGATCTCAGAGTTGGGCAAGCATAAGGATCATGATAACAGCACTTCCTAATATCAGTGTCCTCTTTCAGCGGTTTCTCTGCAAAAATTGATCAGGAACGGTTTTGAGTAACATGGCAACAAAACTTGACTTTGTCTCCAGATTCCCTAACCCTAGAGGTTTCAATCTGTTCAACGTCATGGATGTGTGAAGTCATGGATGAACGAGACTGCTCCCACAGTTCTTCTCTTGCTACCACAGATACCGCAGCACACCTTCACACTTTCAGAGCCCATGCCTTGATGGATCAAAGGTGTTTTGGTGAATCTAAACAATTTTTTAATTATGTTATGATTGATCAGTATATAGTAATGTATCTATACTTCTGGATATAATATAGGTGTCTACTGCAACTTAAATAATGGCTTTAAAAAGGGACCAAAAGTAATTGGACGAGCTTACGATCATAAATCGTATAGTCAATGACTGACTGATGTCTGGGGACTGTAGACATCAGCAGACACCGGTTTTTGTCTCTGGTCATGCTCTGCCAGGCTTTTCCTCCAGCTCTTTTCAGTTCCTGGAGCACTTTGCAGCTCAGTTAGATTCATCTCAGATGATTGACTTGGCCAGTGCAAAATATTCCACTGCTTTGCCTTATGCAGGCTTATGTTGCTTTAGAAATATGCTTCTGATCGTCCTCCATCTGCACTCTGAAGCTCTGTCCAATCACTACCGAAGCATTTGGCTGATCAGGTCATAAGCAATTCCTTCCATTCTCCATATATTTCTGGTTGATCTTTGTCTGATTTGTCCAGATGATGATGTACAGCCTTTTTGAAAATTCCTTTGGCAAACCCTAACCTTGTCTTCCACTTTTTTGAGGCTTCCCCCATGGTTTAAATCTTATGGTAAACTCTATATGGTAAAGTCTTCTATTGACTGTTGACTAGATACACCTAGCTGCTAGAAGATGCTTTTGAAACACCTTTGTTGTGAAGGAGCCTTTCTTCGTCAGGGTAAGAATGCTTGGGTGAATCTACCACAGTTGTTTTGTGTGGTCTTCCCAGGTCATTTGGTGTTTATGAGCTCATCAGGCCATTCTTTTTTCTTATAAATGTGTAAAATAGTTGATTTTAGCCACAGCTAATGTATTTTTTCCTGTCTCAGTGATGCTTCATTGGCAGTGATGGCTTTTTAAGAGCTCTCATATTGAGTAAACATAAACAGATTCCAAATGCAAATGCTACACTCAAAAGCAACAAGAGCTGGATCGCAAATTACCCTAAGGACTTTGACTATGTACTCTAGTGTCTCAAAAATGTTTTCTTATCCAGTGTGAGTCCCTGGTAGCCCCACTCCTCTTCCACCATGTACACATTCTTTGACGTCAACGTCACTATACTTTTGGGAAACAGCTCAAATAATAACTGTCGATGTCCAAATATTTATGGGCCAGACAGTAATTATAGCTTCCATTAAAGCTACTGTATGTGTGTGTTCTTACAGTAATCGTGTAGGAAGTAGGGCTCATGTGCTCCAGGTCTCGATCCAGTGGGCTGAACTGTTGGTACAGGTTGCAGGTACGATTCCATAACACAGGAGGCTTCAGGACAAAGCCACAGTGACCATTCACCTCAAACAGAGCAGTGTTCAGCTGCATGGGCAAATCTGCATGTTCACAATAAAAGAAAATGTCCCTTTACAAATTGAACCAACAAAAAAAATTTATTCAGGCTCAACTGTCACTGATCAAGAAATCAAGTGTTTGATAGATAGTAGGTCAAAGCTGCTGGACGCTCACCGTCGGTCTGGTAGTTGAGGGCGACAAGTTGGATGCCGTGCAGCCAGAAGCAGAGCGGGTTGGGGTTGGCGGAGTCGATGCGTGTGGCAGCAGGGTAGGTGCGCAACAGCTGGCGCTCCGTGTGCCCGATCAACCTGGCGGAGTAACGACGACACAAACGCTTGGCGGCATTCTCGTTCACTGATGAGATGTGGTAGCACTTAGGCGTGCGGATGATGGCGCTCAGGGAAGGTGTTGCGCCCATCGCCGGCATCGCCTGCTCCTCCCAGCTCGCCCTTGTGCCATCCATACCAGCTGCGAGGAAACAGGATGCAGCAAAGGTCATGATGATTACAAAGACAGATCGGAGGAACATGTGGCGGTCTAAGAAAACCCTTCCTATGGTCTATATAGTTCTGAATACTGCAGGATTTCCTAAAATGACAAACATTTCATCTGCTCAGGGTTTAGCATTATCCCCAAAAGAAGCAGGGGGAGAAAACATCAGGGAAAGATTTTACTCTAATTCCCATAAAATATCTCAACATTCCTTCCTTGTCATCTGTACCACAATTTAAGGTAATATGTACAAACCTCAGCTGAACACTAACATATCTTACAAGATATAAATCATGTACCGGAATTACTGGTGGCGTAGCTGAGTTGGCACTACGCTGGTCAAGAGGACAGCTACTGCATTCTATTCTGTTGAGCGCATAAATGGTCTGAATTCTGGTCAAGTGAAACTAAATTCCTATCTGCGCATTTACACAAGGGTGGCCAAGAGCCACTTCCTGGAGGCATGCTGTGAGAGAGGATTTTTTTTTTTATAACATGCTTTTGGGGGACTTTTAAAGGGGTGGAAAAGTTAAGCAAACGTTTCCCAGGGGGGCTCTAAGTGGGTGTTCTGTTTCCTGTGTGAGCCATGCACAGTGCTGCAGTACCTTTCCCCGAGCCGCGTACCAACGTCACCGGCTCACCAGGGCTCCCACGGACTGGGGCGTTGCCAAAGATGGATTTTCGGCTTTTGCGCTCCTTTCCTCTGCTAGAGCCCGTAGGGGAGAGGGTGGAGAGGCCTAGTTCCCACACACACAAACAGACACACACAGGAGCGTTAGGGTTTGGCCTGGAGGGCAGTGGTCTCCTCAGGCTCCCACCAGATTGGAGCTGCTTGTTTGTTTAGCCTGTGCTCAGGGGACTGATGATATTTCCATTCAAGTTGAGCACCTGATTCTAATTTAATGCCATGGGAGACTCTACTGTCTTATCATGCTCACTGTGCAGCTAGTGCACAGCCTTTGAGTCAGAAAAGCAGAAATAACATCCTATACATAGAAATAACCGTGAAAGGGGTCACATCTGAAATATAAGGATACGCGGGACGTCACCTGTTTGTCGTTCTTATACTGTTACAGCAGAAAGCCACAAAACTTTAGAGAATGTTAGCAACTCGTGTGTTCATCTGTCTGTTCACAGAAAGTTTTACAGTTAGTCTGATTTGACTGACTGAAAGCAAACACACAGAAATTACCACGTCATTCACTAAATTCCAGGGGTTTCGTTACCACGGCGTAAAGTGGGCATGTTTCCGGAGGTCTTGGAAAAACGCTCTTTCAAAAAAAAGAGCATACTACGAAGGACAAAACAGTCATACAGGTAGATTTATTTTAGTGAGAGAGTGTTATGTTCACATGATGACTAATTAGACCCCACAGTTACCTGGGAATTTTATTGCTTGGCAGTAGATGACGAGGTCCGAGAGCTCCTGAGCAATCTGCCTGCTCTCCTTCTCGTTCTGCGGCAGATAAAACTCCTCCCCCAGCTCCATGTCAAACATCTGCACAAGCAGAGTAAAGAATAAAGACTGTATGGTATCCTTTCCAGACCACTATGCTACAGAGAAAGAGAGAACCTCAAGCCTACCTTTCCTTTACTCCCTGCTTTCTTTATCCTCTTTGGCATCTCATCATTGGACTCGTACTGCAGCTTTTCGGTCGATGATTTCCCCTCCGGTTTGTCATCCAAGATGTTATCTGTGCATAAGCATGCAAGAAATAATGTGGCATGATTGTGTGAGCACCTGTGTGACACGTAAACAACACAAACACACAAAGCGTAAGCACAGATTTTCCTTCACATTAGAGTTCAAAGCAATAACGATGCCGGTGAGGCAGATCCAAAACAAAAAAAAAAAAGCAAACAAAAAAAAAACCTTCGCTCAAAAGTTCTATGCTGTGTGGCGGATGGGAACAGGCAACGTGAAAGGAAAGAATCCCTCGTCTCTTTTTCAGAGAAGGAGCACGGCAGGGCCTGAGAAACCAGATGGCTTTGTTTTTATTCTCAGATGAGCCAGTGCCGCTAGCAAGGTCACATCCCTTTCAAAAGAGTTTGGACAGAGGGAAAGAGAAAGGAGATGGGGACGGGGACGGGGACAGGGAAGGGGTGAGTGGGTGAGGGGCAGTTTTGATGCTTACACACCACACCAGCAGTTTGAGCATAATCACAACACTGTTTTAGCCTTTAAAGCAAAAATCCACAGCAATGCGCTTGTTTATAATCGGTCCTGCTCCCTACTGCGTATTCCTTCACCTGTGCAAATCAGGGCCTCTTACAGAGCAAAGCAGATGCGCACACATGCACACACACACACACACACACATACACACACGTTTTACCTTCCTGGCTATAAGAGGCAGTGGAAGCATTGAGGACATCAGCTACGAGAGGGGAGAGATGAAAAGAAAAAGGGCAATGGAGACAACAGGAAGGCAGGAAGAAAGACGATTAAGATGAGTAAATCCACATGCTTCAGTATAAAGATGTCACATAAGGAAAGGGCGGGAAAAAGAAAGGGATTGGGAATTTCTAAAAAGACCTCAAACATCCTGTCAGAGCCTACTCTGCTGATTAAAGCGAAAACCAAATCTACCATCAGACAGGGACTCGTAGTCGTAATCATACTCGTCTTCCTCCTCTTCCTCCTCTTCGTTGTTGCCAAGAGAACCAGCAGCAACCGTGCAGTTATTGGCCTGCGCTTGCATGTGTGCAAGCTGAAGGGCCTGAACAAATGAAGAGAAAATGAAAGTCATTGAAAATGTAATCGTTTGTTCTTATTGCGCTCATCTATCCTCAGCGGCTCATACGTATTCCATAACGATTCGGTACAACAGGTTGTTCTCGAACCCGACTACACAATTAATGAGAATTAAATAAAGAGCTTCAATTGCAGGAGGTCTGTAAAGATGGACATTTTACAGACTGAATGCATCTACTGCGCCATTGCTTAAACTGCCATCTTACACCTGCTGGTCTTTACAGGAAGACGGCAAAGCAAGATTAGGAAGTAGCATCAGTATAAACACTTATTTTTATCTTATCCTGTTTCTTTATTCTACATTACATTATTGGTTTTCAGTGTTGCTCCACTGACTTCCCTTACAGAGGATTAACAAAGTTAACAGAGGATTAACATCTCTCACTCATTCTCAGTATCTACCATCAGAATTTAAACAGTGTACATCTCTCTCCACCTTCTGCTTTAGAATGTCCACAGGGGCCTGATGTGCCTTCAGTTTCTTGTTCTTGAGTAAGATCTTGCCCCTTAGCTGCCATGGTGAGGGGAGTAGTGGGTCATCAGAGAAATCGCTCTCACACAGAAACTTGGTTACCAGCTTGTCTCCGAACACCACCTCCAAGACACATACGAGAACATGACGTCACAACGTGAATTTTACAATCGGTAAAAAATGTTTCGGGGATTAAACATGACGACGCGACACACCTTGAAGATCTCGGCCATTTTGCGCTGCTGGAGCAGAGAGCAGTGGTTTTCGATGGACAGGATCACAGGCATCTCGGAGTTCACGAAAGCAGACCGGTTGATGGCTTCCACTACATCCTTTAGGAGCAAAAACAATCAGGAATAAATAGATACTGAGAGCTACAAGAACCAGGAGCAACTTTCTCTCTAAAAACATACCTTGAAGGGGATTTTGGTGGTTAGCGTGTGCCCGTGGTAAATAACTGGCATGCCGTCATCACCGTCCCAGCAGTCGAGCTCGACGCTCCTGCATCCCTGCAATAGCACCTGCAAAGTATAATAAATACACTGCATATATTATGTAGAAAAACAGTTGATATAGATTTAGTACTGTTCCATACCAAGTGCATTTAATGCCAATTTTTTATTTCTTATTTTTGCAGTGACTGAAATCACAACCCAGCATGATCAAAATTATTCGATTTTTTGCTGACCTTATAGTTATTACCAAATTTCTAGTGGAACCTATAAATTAGGGCAGGGTTACTGATCAGAAGGTCAGGGGTTCAGGTTAAGCCGCTAAAATACTACTGTTTGGCCCTTAAGCAAGGCCCTTAACCCTCTCTGCTCCAGTGTGATGTACTTCTTAATGTGTATATGTGCAGTAAACACCTTCACTGTGCTGTACTTGAATAAAATTGTGTTTCATCAGCAAAAAGTTCTAAAAATAACAAGCCAGTTCATATTGAATAAGAATTCCGAATATAAACTGATAAAATTATTCGAAAATGAAATTTATATTTATGCCGAACAAGAAAACATTCAATGCAAGAATAGTTAGATTTAATTTCAGAACTTCTGTGAAATTTCTGTCTTGGCTGCACAATGCAAACGTAACAAAATGTCCGTTTCTCATTAACTTTCCTAAGAACTGCTCATAGATGTGTTTAGGAAAACACTTGTTTCTGGACTGAGGAGCGGAGAAGACCACAGGATTTTCATGTCCATCCAGGTGGCTACAGGATCTCTGAGAGCTTCATCAGGAACAGATTGCAATGTGTTATTTTTATTACCAGCAAAAAAACCCTTCCTAATCGTTATTAATTAAACCCAGACACAATAACATTGCTATGCCTTGTCTGCTTCTCAAATGGCAGCAATTATTCAGCGTGATTTCACATGAACTGCAACGACAGCTATAACATATGGCCAAAAGTTTGTGCGCCCATAGTTCACTCTTTGCTCCTTGTTCTGTGAAGGCTTTCCACAAGATGTTGGAGCGTGGCTTTGGTATTTTATATTTGGTATTTTTGGTATTTTAGGGGCAGTGGTGGCTCAACTGGTTAAGGCTCTGGGTTTGATCAGAGGATCAGGGTTCAAGGCCCAGCTCAGCCAAGCTGCCACTCCTGGGCCCTTGAGCAAGGCCCTCAACCCTCCCTGCTCCAGGGGTGCTGTATCATAGCTGCCCCTGCACTCTGACCCCAACCTCCTCAGTTGGGGTATGTGAAGAAAATAATTAAACTGTGCTGTAATGTATGAGGTGATAATAATAAAAAAAGGCTTATGTTCATTAAGCTATAAGCATTAAGCATTGGTCTGGGCATTAGTCTGTGTTCCAGTTCATCCCAAAGGTGTTCAGTTGAGTTCTTCCACTACAGCATTGCCAAACCATGTCTTCACTTCACTCTGTGCTTTGCACACAGGGGAATTGTCCTGCTGGAACAGGTTAGAGTCGCATAGTTTCAGTAAAGGAAATCTAATCCTACAGCATAAAAGAGACATTCAATACAAGAAGATAGAAGACCCATGGTCAGGGGTGTACATAATTTTGGCCATACAGTGTATTTCACATTTCTTTACATAATATGGGTGTTAATAACACTGTTCTATGCTCAGCAAGTTACCAGAAAGTTTCATCATGTTGCACATATGGTGTCACGTCCTAAGACGTCTGGTCTCAAGGTTTGTCCATTTTTGACTCTGACCTGACTGTATAGCTCCACTGACGACTCTCCTTTAAGCTGGTGGCCGGTGAGGTAGGTGTTGTGCGACGATTCAATGTAGTAGTATGAAAGCGGGTACTGCAGCTCATCCGAGTTCACTTGAGACTCTTCGTTTCTGGAGGCGAAGTTGTCCTTGTCCATGAGGAACCTTAAGAAATGAGATGTCACCGGTTTAACTCTGCTTTTGTTTCTTTAAGGTTATTAATGATGTTTGCTTTCTGCAACGTTTCAACCATTAGTTATTTCGGTTCTGGTATGAGAATGTAAATCATCTGCAATTTCAAGTGAGTCAGAGAAGGAGCCACAAACCTGGCAAAGCCCTCAAAGGACATCCAGCCCATCTGGCGCATGCTCGAGGAAGGCTCAAATTTCTACAGTTAAATGGAAAGAAATTACATGGGTAATTACATCAGCGTGCAGAAGTTTGGTGTTCCCTAGTGATTAGTCTCTATCTGACAATCAATCGCATTGTCACTGTGAAGAGAAACTCGTTAAATAGACGTGATGCTTGAGCAGTAAGTAATTTATCCGGCACAGAGAAAGCTCAGAACTTTGTGCGAATGTGTGAGTGTGTTTATTCAAAACCTTCAAACTAACAAACTTGGTTTAAAACTTTAACATTTTTACCAATATAACCAAGGCAGTAAAGAATTTTAGGAACTCAATACTAGTGCTCACCTGAATGATGGTAAGGATCTCATCATAGGTCAGGTGTTCATGCTGGCAGTTGACCAGAAAGTCATTGAGCTGAGGGATGGCAAGGCCCAACACTCCCAGCGAAGAGTGCTCCACGCCTGTGCCATTGGTCACGATGCTGGCAGCGGCAATGGCGTCAGAAATCTGCTTCTGGTTCTCGGACATCTGCTGGCGAGTGCGGATGAACAGGCCGAGGTCCGAGCCGTTTCGAGTCAGCAGATCTATAGGAAGAGTGAAAGGTCTAACGGGTCTCTGTAAAACCATCTCTGACTCTTGCTCATTAGGGGCAAATTTATAAATGTTAAATTTGCCCCTAATGAGCAAGTGGCTGAGACAGTGGTGAGGCAAAACTCTCTGAGACTTGAGATTCGAAATAGAAACCTCTAAAGTTCTCACTTTAAAAAAAATATTATGTGAGCAAATCTAGATCAGCACAAACCTAGGTCAGGCTGAAGCCCTGTGATTTTGTCATCGATTCTCAGCGTGGTGTAGAGAGGCACAGAATCCGGGCCTGAGCGGGTGCAGGGAACAGCGTAGGTATCAAACAGCTCCTTTATATCCTTCCGACTACGGATACTGCAAACCAGACACGTACACAGGAAAATTAAATAACTGAACAGTTCAGAACATGTGGAACAGTCAGATAATGTTCTCACACAACAGAAAAAGATGCACCACCTGAATGACTTAAAGAGCTCCACGAACTCGACAAAGCTCATGATGCTGTCGGAGATCATGAGGTTTTGGAAGCCACGGAAGCAGCCTTTTCCACGGCCATGCCAACTTCTGCTACTCCATGCCCTGAGGACAGGAAGCTCAAACAGTGAGCATGTCAGAAATGTTTCATGCAAATAAAACACTTTAATCCCTTATCAGGTTCTCTTATTATCTGGTTAAGATGTGTTTCATTGTAAAAATAAATAGTCCATTTGCCAACCGTTCATTGACTTCTAACCCTAACCCTAATTACTTATCCAGTGTGTTAAGTAATGCGAGTGGACTTACCCAGGTTGGCCTTTGGAGATGCAGGGCAGGACGGGAGAGGAGTGCGGCCGTACAGGGGTGGAGCTGTTCACTGAAGACGAGCAGGACGGGGAAGAGAAGGAGGAAGTTCCTGGGGACTGGGTTCTACTTGAGAAGGAGGATCCAGGGGTTCCAAAGGGGCTGGAGTCATCTACAGATGAGGACCAGACCAACACATTCTAATATAAAATTTTTCTCATTATTTCGGCTTTTCTCAACTCCATAAAGATTCTTTAAGAGAAGTTTTTCTTTTGTAAAATCTTCTGGAGTAACCAAACAACGTTAAAAACTCCACTGACATAAACACCCTAGTCATCGAACAGCAAACTCCTATTGACTGATTTTATGTAATCAATAAAATCCAAAATCTGAAAAGCTTTAACAATCCACTGTGGTCTCAGCTTCCTGTTTTTGCCTGACAGGAGAGGATCTGGTGTTTGTAGCTCATTCACCCCAAGTCTCCACATTGTTGTATGTTCTGAGATGCTTTTCTGCTCACCATGGTTGTAAAGAGTAGTGATGCGAGTAACCATCGGCTCTGACCTCTCATCGATCAATCTGTGTAAACTCTTTTAGACTGTTGTGAGTGAAAATCCCAGAAGTTCTACTCAGCCTATCTGCCATTAACAACCAGAGTGAAAATCACGGAGATCACATTTTATTTTTCTTCATTCTGATGTTTGGTGGGAAAATTAATCCTGTATCTGCGTGATGATCTACATCAAATAGTTTTCATGCATTTTCTTAATGATGTTTAAATATGTTCTTAAAGCAGAGGTGAGAAGTCACAAGCAGAATTTTTTTTTTTACGCAGCACTATCATTAGGCAAGTTTTACCAGACAACTTCACTGGTAAAGCTGATAAAATCCAGGTTTTTCTTACCGTTCTCCTCTTGCTCCACACTGTCTAACGGATCTGAAGATCTCCTGCTCAGCGCTTCCTTACAGCTTTTTGTCTTACGTGAGATCATCTCGTCATCAGTTGCATCCCCGCTGTCCCCCTGAGCACACCGCAGTAATAAAAGATGAAGACCAACTCGAGCAGTTACGGAAACACCTAGCAATCACTCTTACCACCACTTACCCTCACGAGGGCTTTTTTCTTCTTCTTGGCATTGGAGCTGATGCCCAGTGGGCTGTTCTTCTGAGCACTAGTCTTTTCCGTGCTTCTGCTGGCTGAGCCCATGTTCCAGCGCCGACCCCCGAACAGCTCAATGGCCTGAGCCAGAGTCGGTCCTTCAAATTTACCATCCTCCTAAAAGAAGATTTTAGAAATCATGATTTTAACAATGCACATTATCTCAAAGCAGCTTTACAGAAGCATAGAAACATAATAAAAATAGTAAAGTTTAAAATTAAGTTACTGCTTATCTCTAACGAACAAACCTGAGGCAGTGGTGGTGAGAAAAAACTCCCTAAGATATAAGGAAGAAACCTTGAGATACTCATCCACATTTGGGTGACAGGGGACAGGAACTAATGTAAATAATGTCCTTTCTACAATGGTTTATAGTCAACGGCAGTTTTTCTTTGCCACTGGTGCCTCAGGCTTACTCATAAGGAATTAATTTAAATTTTGCAATATTGAACTGGTCCAAATTTATAGACACTGGTCAAAAATTTCTAGAAGGAAAGACATTTAGTGACAGTTAGGGTACAGAATGTTTCATGTTAACGCATTAATTTTTAATGCAGCTAGTAAGCATTCGAATAAATCCAAAAAGGCTGCTGTCTGCTCGACCCTATCTGGCCTGTTGATGGCATAAATGTACCTGGTAGAGGCTGACATACTGTCTACGTAGCCACTGCAACCTCTGGTCCGGGAACCTCTTCATCTTCCTGATGGCACTAATCAGCTCCTGCAAACCTTCGTACAGCACGGACGCTGTGTGCCGGGGTGCCACGAAGTGCAGCAGCCTGTTGTCGGTAGTGTGCAGCCCATAGAGCAGAGTGACTCCGTTCTCCTCAGGACTCAGACCACACAGTTTGTGCTGCAGGCGCACGACGTTGATATCAATCCCCGAGTGACCCATAAACACAGCTTTGACGGCACTCAAGTCGAGGACTCCCTCAGTGAGACCACACACAACCGCCTGGCCCTGAAGAAGAGAATCGGGTACCATTCCCCTGCTCCGGCTGCTCAGGGGTTTGATCCACGTCAGGGTGCAGTTGTCGGGCTGAAGGCGTAGCAGGCAGCGGGCTGTCAGATGGCTCTCCTGCTCGTAGTGAATGACGGTGGCACCCTGCAGCAGGAAGCGATGCATGTCGGACGATAGCGAGAGCACATACCAGGGCACCACCTCTGTGCCATGACTGAAAGCACCTTCTGGTTCCTCCGGGCTCTGTAGATCCAGCTCTCTTGGCTGCTCGGTCAAATCTCCTTCGGAATCAGAAAGGTCCCCGACTAGAAACCTATGTGGAAGGATAAAAAAAAAATCCAGACAAGAAGTAGATATTTTTCTAACTGTTCTCACTTCCTAATCACATCATGATTTGGATTGGTGCATTGATGTACAACAGCAATTTTTTATTTAAAATTATTGGTTGCAAGAATCAAAAGACTGGTAGAAAAATTAATTAAAAATCACGTCATGTTATGTGAACACTTCAAGATGCCATATTCTGCTCCAAAGGAAATCTTTTAAGGAAAAAGGGTATTATCTGGGGTGCATCTCAATCAGCTCTCTAGCTCCCTCTGTGGTGAATCAGTATAATGTGTGCATGAGTTCAGCCAGTTGTAAGGACTCAAATCTTTCCAATCACTGTAAAAACCTAATCATATTCAATAATCCAATTTTATAGCTCACATAAATTTCTTTATCATACATGTAACAGATCTTCAAGCAGGATGTAGGCTAGCTACAGTAGTGGATTTTTTATTTTATTTTAAATAATTCAAATTCAAACAAGCATTTATACAGCATCTAATAGTTAAAAACCATAAAGTAAGTAAATAATTTAAGAGCCTCAACAACGATAACAAGCTAATTACATATGCAGATGCAAGCTGAAAAACTTTGGAATGTAATGACATCATTTCCTGTCAGTGAACATAGTGAGCACTGATGGTGAACTCCCTGCTTTTTGCAGTGCATTGTGTAATTTTTTCGGGAGTGAATATTTCAGTGAGAGAAAAAGAGAGCCCTAAAATGGCTGACTCCCTGATCAGTGCTTTGACTTGCTGAGTGACTGATTAAGATGCTCCCAAATCACTGTGTGCAATTTCAGCACAACAAAGGTTAGCAGTGTAACATGCGAAAAAGGCAACGCAATATTTAAACACTCACAAATGCAACGACTTACACGACATGGCCTGACTCAGAGGTTCTCCTTACAGACAGGAGCGATGCCACAAAAAAGAGCAAACAAAAAAAAGAAAGAAAGGAAGAGAGAAATAAACAACGGTTCAAAATCCTCTGTAAATGGATCTCGCTTTTCATTCCCAAAGTAGAATGACGGTAAACGTTGAACATTTCTTTTTGTCTGTGAGGGAGGATAAAGTGTTCTTTAGAAAGAACCACCAAAAGACATCGAGCACAGTTTACAAAAGAGCAAAAGACAACACCTGAAGATTAAGACCCTCTCCTGAGATTTCAAAACATCAGGAACGAGGCAACAAACACAAGGAATGACAAAATCCAGCCAGAGCCCCATTCTGACACCACATTAATAACCAGGGTGCACAGCAGCAACCCTGAGGACAAACAGAGACCAAACCATGGGGGTTTCTTTCTCTCCTGGAGAATAAGACACTTGTCTGAAATACACTTCTTACCCAGGAAAGAATTTTATACTTGTTATTTTGAACAGCATGAATAAAATTCGTCTTATTTTTGTGTCAGTTGAATGAAAACTATCTATAAATTAATAATGTCTTCTATCAGTTCAAGGTTAGCAACGGTAAATGTCAAGCATCTAGGAAGAACTAAGGGAACGCACAAAACACATGGTGTGAATGGACAGTCTGAATCCAAACAAATGTCCTTTTTTGGTGCCACAGTTTACTGGGAAGTTCCTATGTTTAATCTGTTACAGCCACCGGCTTTCGAACCAAGAGCAATAAAGCAGACACTCACTGGTTCTTGCTCCTGTCTCTGAAGGCGTCCTCTGGCTCGTCGGCCTCCAGGCTGCGATTGCAGCTGCGGATGGTTTGCAGGATATTGCTGACGGTGACCTCCTTCTCCGAGCTGTGCAGCCCATCAGCTCCGGCTCTTTGCAGGAAATGCTGTTGCCCGTCATAATCGGACACAAACTGGCAATGCGGAGGAGTGAAAAAAAAGGGCAATGAAGGAAGTTCATTGTGGAAAAGTTTCAATGCTTTAGCAACGATTGGTCAAACGATTTTTGTGAGGCAGGATGACAATCAGGTCGAGAGGCTATTACTTTTGACGTCTGTTTGCTGCTAATATCTGGTGATTATTTAGAGTACAGGCAGGTCTTTATGGATGAATCAGCATAAAGTCTGGGAGTTCATTTGGAACAGATTTAGATGCAACTGTGCTTAATATGCAAATTATCACTTTCAATAGTGGACATTTGCACAAAGCAGCTTCAGAGGGATATAAAAATAGCAATAAAAACATCTTAAGACAATATCAGGTACAACCAGGTAAATTTTCCATATTAACTACATCTCAAAAACCACATTTTAAAATTTTAAAATTTTAACTAGCCAAAAAAAGTGTCCATTGGAAAAGGGAGACAATTTTCTTGGGGCATTATTCTTGCAATATATCTGGCAACAGATATCTTTCTGTCACTCACAGACACACTGTCTGCACTCACACTTTATTTGTAGAGATTGATTAGATTTAATTTGGACTATTTGCTCTAAAACCACTTAAAAACCCACAACACTGGAAGCCCTATCATTCTCCACCACTGCCTTGGCCTCCCCTATCACCGAGCCTCCACTGATCATTGCCCGAGTACGCTAAAGGATGATTAGACTTCCATTACGATGACCAAGTGTGTGTTTTAAAGCTAAATCAATTTGCAAAGGCTTTTAAGCTGGCTTTTATAGAGGTGGTGTAAAAGAAAAATTCATCATCTCTCAACCGCAGTAAAGCCATATCTACATTAAGCAAAGTTTTATAACGATTATGGCCTGTTCTAGCATTAATTTCATGCAGAGATACAATTTCCTTGATCCCTCATTAATCGGAAGAGCCCTTACCTCGATCGAGTCCTCTTGAGAGTCGAAAGAAGGACGCAGCCCAATCAAGCTCGCCGCTCCATCCAGAGCCTCGCTAAGCTCCTTAAGGAACACCCCACAAAAGGGCACTACTTTACAGCCGGGGATGTTCAGGGCTCGATTCACTACCTTCTTGTATTCCGACGACGACTCGTGCTGGGCCATGGCGTCCTTCAGACCTCGCATGGTCTCGATGTCTGCTTGGTCCATGAACTGCCACATCTTTAAAACTTTGCGAGATCTAGGAGACAACAAACTGCTCAACTTCATATTTCATCAAGTCCAGGAGTGTGCCTTGGTCTTCTAAGCAAGCTGAAATATTAATAGAAAAGAATGTCTGGCTGTCGTTCTTTTAGCCGTACCTAAGACCTGCCAAAAACTCCATGACCGCGTTGTAGTTGCCCATATTCCAGCAGCATTTGGCTATTTGAACAAGGTGTGAAAAGACTTCTCTCTTCTCCTCCATTGAACCAGCAGTCAGGATAAGCCAGGTCACCCACGAACTGACCTACAAACCAAAAACACTTAATACTTATGGGACATTTCTGTATAAACTTCAGTATAAACAAATGGATGATTTTATCACCATAAGTCTGATATAAACTTAGTCAGGACGCTTTTGGCTTTCAGTGTGAGACATTTTTACCTCGGAATTTTAGGGATTGGTGGTGTGGCCTAATGGTTAGTGAGTCTGACTCCTAACCCTAAGGTTGTGGGTTCAAGTCTCGGGCCGGCCACGACTGAAGTGCCCTTGAGCAAGGCACCGAACCCCCCAACTGCTCCCCGGGCACCGCAGCATAAATGGCTGCCCACTGCTCCGGGTGTGTGTTCATGGTGTGTGTGTGTTCACTGCTGTGTGTGTGCACTTTGGATGGGTTAAATGCAAAGAACGAATTCTGAGTATGGGTCACCGTACTTAGCCGTATGTCACGTCACTTCACTTCACTTTCCAATTTTAGATTCCAACGAGCAAACACTTGGGGCATCATAGAGAGCAGAAATGGGTTTGAGATCACCAACGCTAGATTGCCCCTAGTCATCTAGGGAAAAACAGAAATACTAATAAAACTACTGAATGTCTACTTTCATATGAGCTTCATATTAACCACCTCTGTGGAGTGAGACATAACCAGGACATTCAATGCTGAATGTTTGAACAAAACAAAACAGACAATTTTCCTTTCATAGAGCAGAACAACTAATGAAATCTCATCTCCGTTTCAATGTGTGAATGTTCCTTTTACCTTCATTTGAGATAATGACAATGACATTTAAAGAACTGGATCATCGCTTATTTTTTCCCCTACTGAAGCTGAAATATTAGCCCCTCCATTAAATGGCACTGAGGAAACCAGGGTGGAAATTAGAGCCATTCATTTAGTGGTTCAGTGTTCTGCAAGCCGTGGTTAAAAATATATAGAGCTGAAGGACGGACAACTTGTCTTTCTTTCTAACACAGAGTAGGCTTTAAGGTGAGAGAAGATAAAGTTTTAAGATGAACAAACGCTTCACGACATTCCCTGATGATGCAGTAAGGACCGAAAGCTCTTACAAACTTTTGGTGGGTTTACGATGTTTTGTTGCTATGTTTTCCAGAAAGTTTCATGCTATCCCTCAAAACACCAAACTCAAAGTTAATAAAGGATAACGTTTAGGTATCTAATCAACTAATAAATTATTCTGTTCAACAGAGAAAAAAAACCAAAAACATGTCATCCCCATAAATATTTTTTATGCTCTAAAAAGAAATATTCATCTGCTTTAGCTTAAAACACTCCATGGTTACACAAACAGTTCCATAGATGCCTTGTGATGGGGATGTTTAACGCGGGAGGACCTGAACTGGCCGAGCTCGTATCACTTTAAGAACATTCCACTGATCAACCCTTCGTCCCTTCAGTTATGCCGGAGAATCGTGAAAACTCCCTGACAAGCTCAGGATTCCAGCTAGCATAGACGGCAGGGTGGACAGGACTCCAGGGTTCAGGGCTTGAGGAAGAGACATATGCATGTTACATGATCGGTGCCACTGCTTCACACGGAGGCTGGTGATGTGTGGTGCAGAGACCATCTCGTGTTTGTGAGAAGCCATCTTTTGAGGAACAGTCTCTTGAGGATTCAAATCTTGATGAACCATATCTATCTTTTCAACCGAGGCTGAGTGCTGGTTCGGAGCCTAATTTAGAACCAGTTCTTTCTTTTTCGACAGCCAAAGCACCGGCTCTGAACCAGGAAAAGTGGATTTTAAGTAGCACCAAAACGTTGCTGGTCTAGACTTAAGAACCACTTGTATAAGGGGCTGTGGGCGGGGCTACTGTTAGCGCATTTGATAATGTACATTAAGTATACTAATGTTTAATACACTTTTACTTTACCGCAATATGATCAGTTATCAGCACACATGATAGTAGGTAGCTACATGCTAAGGCTAACTTTTTTCTGTGTTAATGATAAAATAATGTTATGTACTTTCTCGATTACAACCTCCGTTTATAAAAATTACATGAAGCTGCGCGTACACGTTGGATTCACAGCGTTTGGATGCCAATGTAGGTTCACAAAGCCATGAGCTTTAACAGTAAAGCAACATCCGCCATTGCTGAGGTGTTTGCCGCTGCTGCGCTAACGTTGCTGAGAAATGTGACACGTGTACAGTGACGTCAGACTCGGCCCTGTGACGGCTCTCTAGCCGGTGGAAAGGCAAACCGGTTCTTGAAGGTTCGCCAGTGGAACCAACTTTGAACCAGCACCAGCACTAGCTCTGAACCAGCACCTGGTTCTTTCCGGTGGAAAAGGGGCAATATAAGAACATTTTTATAACCTAAACAACCTTTTTCCTGATACAAAGCACCTTTTGTGCAATTGAAACATTCCTCTTCATAGAACCAGACCTCCTGACAAAGAACCTTTCATATTTAACTCATTATGAACAAAACAAGAAGGGCTGTCCTGCACAAAAAAAATTCTATGAGATCCTATCTTCGAGAACCACAGTTTTGCAGAAAAAAGGACAGTTTGGTTTCTCTTACCCAAGATGCTTTTGAATTCTCGACATGCTGTATCTGATATAAAAAACAGACATGGATTCAGTCGTCTGGATTTAAAAAAAAAAAAAAAACAATAATCAAACAACACTTCATGCTTCATTGTTTCATTTCTGTTACTAAATCAGTGCAATGCACACGGATCATTCTGGAACCTTGAGCTCATCAGGATTAATATTAATAATTAAAGACAACCTGACTAACATCAAGCAGGTTTAAAGATCTGTGGTTTGTAATCCTAGCACCAATGATGTGGAAAAGAAAACAATTTTTTCCCCTCTGTTTTTGTTTTATTCTAACAAACCCCAGCTGATACGCAGACGCACAACTTAAACATAACGTCACTCTCGCTTCTTGCGTGTCCAGTTCAAAAGAGTTTTTTTTTTTTTCTGGCCAACACCTTTAATACAGTCCAGTATTTCTAACTGTATGTTTGGATTAAAGAAACCAGGAACAGCTGCCTAAAATCCAGATATCCAAGTATCCCATTTCCTCAGTGACTGTCCATTAGTCAAATCAAATTTCCTTAATCCAAACCAAGCTAGCTAACAAGCCATTATATGAAGCAGTTAAAGCGAGTGGTGCAGACTAAACAAATACTCAGAGGATTCACTTTGTAGTTGTTGCCACAGGGTTGCAGAATCTATACATAAGATTAAAAGATTACTGTCATAACTCAGTACTCTGTTGATTTGGGAGACTACACAGGAAGCAAAATGTGTTAGGAAGAGGAAGTCGAAATGTCACAGGAATCTGCACATGGCACACTTGGTTACTGCGAGGATTGATATTGGATATTAGCTCTTACTCAGAGCGGTAATGTTTATACTAGATAGAGAATCTGGATTCAAAGCCTACTATGGTGGAAACGTTGGTTAATGGCGGATTTCAAACATCTAAGTTTTCTACCAAGGTCTGGCAGCGGAAATGAGCAATTCTCAAATCTGTACTTCCAGAAACACTTTGAAAAAAGTGAAGTAGAAACGCCAGCACTGTCAGCTTTGCCCATAGGATCCTGGTCCTGATGAAATCCTCTAGTCTCTGACACATACCCTGTATATTCTGTCAAACAATCAAACAAACCAATCAATCAAAACCCCTTTTAATGGGGATAATTCCCAATCCATCTCCTTTCCAGCACATTTTTTCTACACAGGATCACAAGGAACCTGGAACCTATCCAAGTCTGGGAACAACCCAGAGGACACCTTAGACATGGTGCCAATGCATCACCAGACACAATAACACACAATACAGACAATTTAGAGATGCAAGTCAGCCTACAATGCATGCCGATGGACTAGGGAGGAAACCAGAATACCTGGAGGAAAACCTTAAACTACAGGAAGAACAGAAACTCCACACACACACACACAGAGACACAGAGACAGGATTCAACCATCAACCACCCCAAATAAATTCCCAATAAACCCCCCAAAGATTCAACATTCAATCATTTAGTTGATATAAAAACAAACATTTAAAAAGCCCGTAAGCTAGAATGTGGAAATAATGAGGTGAACTTGAGCAGGACATGAAATGCCATTTCTGAATAAAGTAAAGCTAGTATTAAAGATACGTCTCACACTGTATGATGATCTCAATCCAATATTGGACCATTTATCTATTGGATTATACGAGGAACATCTTCCAAGGATTGACCTGAGGCTCATAGAGAAACAGGATTGCTTACACAGAAATAATCCTCCAGTAAGCTTAAGATAATGAGATTTGTTTTTTAACTGTCCTGTCTTGTTGGTGCTTTTAAATGAAAATAGTGATAATCTAACCAATTGTTTCTGACGCTGGAAGAACTTTACCCGTTAATTATAATGGCACTAAATTGGCAAACTCAACCACGTGAATTACATTACTGTGTGTGATAAATCTAATTCTACATCATAGACCTGACAACATGACATTAGGAACAGCAGAGGTCTGACCTCATTGAAGCGTGTAACCAGGTCCTCTACTACATTGTGCTGGGAACTCTGGGTAGGCATGACGGGCGCGGAGAGCGAGGCTTTGAGGTGTGGGTGGCTCCTGTGGCACTCAGGGCTGGCTAGGTCACGTGTGAGGAAGCACAGGTAGTCAAGCGGGAGTACACGGCGGTACAGCTGCTGCTCCTGCTCCGTCAGGATGCTGGCGATTTCCTCCGGGAACTGGATGAGCTGCCGCAGTTCAGCGAGCTCCTTACTGATCCCCATCACGCCTGACGAGAGTGAGCCGGTGCTGGCCATGGAGCCACACAGCTGACGTTCTGGGATGAAAAGAGAGAAGATCAGAGAATAACACTTAAAGACTAAGAGTGAGAGGGACAGAGAGAAAGAGAGGGTGGGGGACATAAAGAGAAAGAGTAAAAGCACAGAATATAGAAAGAGAAAGAACAGAGAAAGACAAAGTACAAAGGAAATGCATGAGAGAAAGACTATAGAAAGAGAGAACAGTATATAGAGAGAAAGATAGTGAGAGTGAGTATGGAGACAAAAGGAGAGAGAAAGTACACTGATAGAGAAAGACAGAGTACAGAAAAGTCAGAAAGAGAGAGATAATGAGAGAGAAACAGAGAGTATAGTCAAAGAACAAAGAAGGATTATATGAGAGAGAGGGAGAGAGTAGAGAGAGAGAAAGTACAGATAAAGACAATGAGAGAGAAAGAGAGCAGAGAGAAAGGAAAAGAGAGAGCAGAGAGCAAATGTATAGAGAGAAAGTACAGAGAAAGATAATGAGAGAGAGACAGAGAATATACACAAAGTACAGAGAAGGATAATATGAGTGAGAGAGAGAGAGAGAGAGAGAGAGAACATATTTACCGTCCATTAGTATTAAGACCAGGTAAATGGATCAGTAGTAAAATAATGTGAGGGGTTTTAATGGCTCCTTCTCTGTGACATTGGTTTCTTCAGCACTCTACATGTGAGCTTTAGATCCTGAGAAATTTCCCACCTTTAGTATAACTGATGAAGGTCTTGTGTGAATTGTGATTATAAACACCCGTCACTTTGATTTACTACTACTGGACATTTTATAATAACCTGAACCCAACACAGACGTACACACAGTGACTGAACCAACATATTCAACAGACTCTTTTTTTTTTTTTTTAAATGATTGAAAGGAAAAGGCATTAGATGTCTTGGCAGACTTTGAAGTGATCGATGTGAATAAAAATAAAGTGCGACAGGGCACGGCCCTCGTTTATTATGTGCTCCAACAAAACACTGACATTGATGAAGCTTTTATAAGGTCTCTGCACATAATCATCCCTCATTAAGGCAGGAACATATTTACATATCTTCGCTCCTTCCTGCGTTCGAAACTGAGATTAGATTGTTTTGTTGGTACGGTCAGCCAGGGGTGACGAAACCGAGAGGCAAAAAATAAAAAATAAAATAAAATAAACACCCAGCATGAGACGCCTGGTAAGGATCAGCTGTCATGGTCTATACTGCAGGTTTTTCCTGTAGTATGCAGATCCACGGCGACTGCAGGAACCGAGGGAAATAGTGCAGAGGTTACATGATTTGTGCATCCTGTAGCAGATGTACAGCTGTGAGGAAACAAGCCAAACTGGAGAATAAGTGAGAAAATGAAATATGTAGGCGGAGCTTAATCTCAAGTCATCGTATGGATCTGTATGATACTGGGTTACTGTGATCATGTGATACTGAGTTAATGTGATACTGGTTTAATGTGATACTGGGTTACACTGATCATGTGATACTGGGTTACTGTGATCATGTGATACTGAGTTAATGTGATACTGGTTTAATGTGATACTGGGTTACACTGATCATGTGATACTGGGTTACGTTGATCATGTGATACTGGGTTACTGTGATCATGTGATACTGGTTTAATGTGACACTGAATTACTGTGTTAATGTGATACTGGGTTACGTTGATCATGTGATACTGGGTTAATGTGACACTGGATTACTGTGTTAATGTGATACTGGGTTACGTTGATCATGTGATACTGGGTTAATGTGACACTGGATTACTGTGTTAATGTGATACTGGGTTACGTTGATCATGTGATACTGGGTTACGTTGATCATGTGATACTGGGTTACGTTGATCATGTGATACTGGGTTACGCTGATCATGTGATACTAGGTTACTGTGATCATGTGACACTGGGTTACTGTGTTAATATGATACTGGGTTACGTTGATCATGTGATACTGGGTTACGTTGATCATGTGATACTGGGTTACGTTGATCATGTGATACTGGGTTACGTTGATCATGTGATACTGGGTTACGTTGATCATGTGATACTGGGTTACGCTGATCATGTGATACTGGGTTACGTTGATCATGTGATACTGGGTTACGCTGATCATGTGATACTGGGTTACGCTGATCATGTGATACTGGGTTACGCTGATCATGTGATACTGGGTTACGCTGATCATGTGATACTGGGTTACGCTGATCATGTGATACAGGGTTACGTTGATCATGTGATACTGGGTTACGTTGATCATGTGACACTGGGTTACTGTGATCATGTGACAGTGTGATCATGCGACACTGGGTTAGTGTGATCATGCGACACTGGGTTAGTGTGATCATGCGACACTGGGTTAGTGTGATCATGCGACACTGGGTTAGTGTGATCATGCGACACTGGGTTAGTGTGATCATGCGACACTGGGTTACTGTGATCATGCGACACTGGGTTACTGTGATCATGCGACACTGGGTTACTGTGATCATGCGACACTGGGTTACTGTGATCATGCGACACTGGGTTACTGTGATCATGTGATACTACTATAATGTGAACCTGGGTTAGGGTTTTACTGTGATAGTCTGATACTGTGATCATATGATACTGGGTTAATGTGATAGACTGATACTGTGATAGCGTGATAGTGAGATAGTGTGATACTGGGTTAGAGTGATGATGTGATAGTGTGATATTTATCATAATATTCCACAACATCTCTAGCAATAAACAACAATCAGCAAGTGACACGAAATCAGGCGTAACATATCAGTCTGGCATTAAACCGAACCACTCTAGAATACATTACACGTGTTACGAAATATGTCCAAGAACGGGAAAGGTGAGCGCTGTCAAACGTGGTGGCGTAACTGGTGAAGCATCGCTTAAACAACATCTCTGAGGTCTTGTTAGCCATCACATGCAGCTGCCCTGTGCTCCACTCCATCTCCACATGGCACCTTTTGATGTGAGCCAAATGGTCTGGAGCTGAATGTGCTTCATTAAGCTACATAAAGCAGCGCACACCATCATTATTCATGTGCTGTTCAGGGGCATCAGAGAGGGCTCATGGCCGGATGATTCTGATTTTGGAATAATCAGAGCTGCCGGTGAGGATTTCCTGCAATGCATCAGACCTGGTGTGTGCACATACATGAAAAACTCACACAATCTGTATCTGTTTAGACTGACTTTTTATGTTATTCATATCTGTATGTGGATTTATACCACACACACACCTTTTTATACACTATTATAAAGCTCTAGCTTCCTCAACCTGTTCACTCACCCACATGAAATTAAAAACTTAAAACTCACAAAAAAAAATCCTGCTTGTGTTAATGACCCCTTGACCTGAAAACGTCATCATTTCCCATAGTAAAAGTAGTAATGGGGAAAAAAACAGAATTAGCATGATTGTGTTTAATCTCCTTTACATAAATAATACTCAGATTTTAAATTTTAATGCAGCCAGTCTGAGGACTCCGGTCTGGAATCGGGCTTTTCTACCACACTAACCGGTGCAATATGTTTAACGTCCTATGTTTTATCAAAGACATATGTGTAATTGCTAGCCATGCAGGATCGTTAGCAGACGCCATTAAATGAGAGCATGATGCGGATAAATAGGAGAGCGTTACAATAAGCCTGGAGTACAAGCAACACTGATGAAGGTGATTTTCCTGAAGTATAAAGGAGCCACTTTTCCTCTGAGCTCAGTGCGTTGTTATGTAATAAACCCTCCGGATAAAGGCTGGACTATGCTACGTACCAGCATTAATTTAGCATGTAGCCAGGCAGAAATTTCAGATCTTTAATTGCTTTAAATCTTTGGAAGGAAAAATACGTTTGATATAACACACTAGTCAGTAGGTGTCATGAGGGTCTTGTCTCGACATTCAGGTATCCTAGGAAACAATGACGCCGGAATCGGAATGAATAAGTGGTGCGTTACAAGCCGTGCATGCAGCACGCTGTAAGAGGATCTCTGTACTTCCTGTTCTTATCCTCAAATTAGTCAACGTTACACACGTTCACGTCCACCGTAAAGGCGATCTAATGTCCTCTTTACATCTTTATGATGTCTGTTCATTAAATAAAACACTCGCTTGCTATATTATCCTTGACATATTAATATATAAATACACATCGCCTTTAAGCAACAACAGCGGATTCATTTGATCATTTGATCATATGGACAGTCAGCTCCAGAAATATTGGCACACTCGGTACAATAAGATATGGTGCTAAACATAGATGTGTATCCTACAGCTGAAGTAACTAATGTACAGTTTAAAAAGAAGACCAAAAAAAAGTTATGCTATAATTATAGACACCTGCGTTTATTACATAAATTTCAACTTCTCATCACCAAGAGTCTTCTCTTATAACGCTTGATAAGATAATGCTGATTCAGAGCTAAGATACAGACTCCACCTCCTCTCACCTCGCTGTAGATTCTTTAAATGGGATTAAAATCTCCTGGTACAACATGGCGCTCATCATGCTTTGTAATCTAACAAGAAGATTTAGAGGAAAAAACAGCTGGTCAACCTCACAGACCCTCAAACACACTTGACAGTATTAATGAGGTTTTTTCATCCTTCGCGTTATACCAAACACACCTTGAGTGTTTATTGTCAATAATAATCTATTAAGTCTGTCACCTGTCCATTGACTCACATTCCAGTCATGTTTAGTGGAGCACAGATTTGTGATTGGATGAATGAAAAGGCTTTCTCAGCATGCCATAGGCATCTTCTTCAAATCGAACCATTTTTCCTTCTTGGCCTCTCTAACCATCTAAACGACCTTGTCCCTAGAACAAGTGCCATTTGTCACATTCTCTTTCCGCTGTCCATTGGTGCTGAGTATTCTGACCAAATTTCAGACCAGTTATCATTTTGCTGATGGAGCGTTCTCATCACCACAGGGATGCTAGTGTGTGTATCAGAAAGAGCGGCGATACACACTGTGTATTTACAGGAGTACTGTACAGTTAGGCACCACGGATCCATCACTTGATGGATTGTTATTTAATCAGGAAGTGCTTTTTTTTTCTTGTAAACACACAGACTGCTGCTCTTCCAGGGTTCTGCTATATCAGGGTCACTGAGAATGTCTTTGTGGTGGTCTCTTTCCATTGATGGAGAGAGACTAATTTACCACAACACAAGGACTACAAATAATCAATACCAAGAGTCCTGTACTTTCCTGACTGTATGATGTATATCCAGCTGATTTGTTTTCCATAAATATTTAAGGCATATTCTGTCGGCGGATACGGCTTTGAGAGCGTTCTTCAAATAATTTCCCGCAACAGCTAGCAATCTTGAGGATCTTGTGGATTTCCAATCTTGAGGATCTTGAGGATCTTGTGGACGTTGAACACCTTGAACCCGAGGCAGAGGTAACGGCATATTGAGAAGACACGCCCCTTTCTGCTCATTGGCTACACGTTTGTTTTGTCTGTCATCCCGAGCATTTTTCAAACATCGTGCACAACACCTTTAACCTCTCACTTGATAACATGGGGTTCTGAAGGGAAGATATTTCATGCCTGAAAAATCTACAATAACAGACTTTTGTTGCCAATGTTTACACCATTGCAGGTTTTCATGATTTGTCTACAGCGAAAACAAAACAAGCTCACAGCACGCCACGTGAACGGAACCTGACCACATCGGCCAGAGCACCTCAGTAGGTCCGTTTTGCTTCATGATCTGGAAGATGTAAATGCGGTTTGTACGGTGTGAAGATATATTGCCGCTATACTAATGTAATGAATCACTCTCTTTCCCTGATGCGTTATTGAGCGATTATAGGCCTGACTGAAGTAAACAAGCATTGTAATTGTGTTGATGTCTAAAAGTGACAGACTGGAGGATGACATACTTGTCAGTGGAAGAAAAAGTTAACACACAGTGTGCAATAAAAAGCAGCACAACAAGGACATTTATCTATAGCAGTAAACAACCATGCCAAGTCATTAAGGTCCGATCTTATTAATATGACCACACACACAAACAGATACCACACAACAAGCATAAATCCTCACAGCTGTGCGCCACACAGAAATACATCTCCAGTGTTCAATACAAAATCAATACAAAAAAAAAAAGAGTACGTGAACCTAAGCCTGTTAGAAAGCGTGACCTGAACAGAGCAGGTGGAAGAGAAATAGCTAAGCCGACCGACCCACGTGACACTTTTTTTTTCTCTCTAGTAGGTTAAAGTCAAAGTGTCCTTACTCATCAGCCTGTACTCCATTGTGTGCGAGTGCTTCATAGTGACGACTGCCGTGGCTCCTGCTCCTTTCTTGACGCAGCACCGGCGAGAGTCACTTAACCACATTTAAACTACAGCTGCTCGACGCCTCACTGCCAGCGAACTGACGTGCTGCATGGCTCTTACACGCAACAGACACACACGCGTGAGCTTGACCACTCCATCCCCCCTCCCTGGTAGGCTTTACCGCTCTTCACACACACACACACAGTTTTGCTTTGCTTGTCTTCCAGATTAAAGGAACAGAGAGAGAGAGAGAGAGAGAGAGAGAGAGAGAGAGAGAGAGAGAGAGAGAGAGAGAGAGAGAGAGAGAGCAAAGAAGGGAGGAAGAATCCAGGATCCAAATGTACACCAGAGTACCAGAGTGAGGGCTGATGGACATGCTGCGATCTGTATATGGACAGGAATGACATCCAAACAACAGGTGGACCCTGATACATGTGTTTATAAGGCTCTGAGTTTCGATAGACATTATACAGACCAGTTCCAGGTCCTCGGCAAACTATATTCAAGTACCGGCACTCAAAAGGATTGTTTTATATACTGAGAGGACTGTTTAAAACAGACGATTTAAAAAAAAAAATAAAAAATTAAAATAAAATCCAGGTCTGTAATCACTGTAAGCAAAAGAAAAAAAGGACAATAATTAATTAAAAAATAAATAAATAAAATTATAGACACAATACATCTATCTATCTATTTATCTATCCATCGAGCGACCGCTAGATTAATTTTACACTTAATATACAAGAGAGTCAAATAAATCTCTTGCAAAGCAGCTTTACAAGAAGATATAAGTTCAGGATATATATTATAAATTTAACCCTAATGAGCAAGCCAGATGAGACAGTATATAAACACAAACACACATATATACATACACACACACACACATATATAAAAAAAATTATATATATATATATATATATATATATATATATATATATATATATATATATATATATATATATATATATATATATATATATATATATTAAAAAATATACTCTTAATGGACAAGCTAGACGTTTTTCATGTCTGACGCACATTTTGGCATGAAGTAGAGGCCCCACATTCAGAACATAGTAATAGAAAGAC
The DNA here is from genome assembly GCF_030014155.1 of Tachysurus vachellii. Taxonomy (NCBI): domain Eukaryota; kingdom Metazoa; phylum Chordata; class Actinopteri; order Siluriformes; family Bagridae; genus Tachysurus; species Tachysurus vachellii. The sequence continues at coordinate 24,237,399 of NC_083461.1, read as the reverse complement.
AAATTCCTGCGACTTGACCTGACCTTTGCTATTCCTGTCCACCTCTGCTTTTCATGATGTACTGGCAGGTCGGTCGCGCACACGTCAGGAATCACAAAAAAACAATGTGGACTATCGACTAAAACATGACATATGGAGCAGGCATAAAATATCCTGTAAAGAGTAGATTAATATTACAGATAACACACAACAGATTCGATTCTTTACAAGAACATATCAACTCAGCATATACGGTATATTATAACTTTTATTCCTAATGAGCAAGCCAGAGGCGATGATGACGAGAAAAAAAACGTCCTGAGACTAATGATACGATAATGAGACAATAAAAGAGATTATGAGTTATGTTTGTATTAGAAAGGTTCAGCGATCTGGGATCGTACTGGATGCACTAATCTAGTCAACGAAGACCAGTTCTTGGTGAGTCAACATGGTTTACATTTGTCTAGAGTTTTGTTTTTATTGTGGGAAATATCACTAGCTAAATTCATGAGAAAATATCATGAGTAAAGTACAAACAATGTATAATAATCCCATAAGGACTATTGTCAGGGGATTGAGAGAGATCAGATCGACAATAAGATGGCCAAAGGAACAGAACTGCCCATGATGTCCGGCTGGGAAATTAATACCTCTCTTGCCTGTCAGTCACAATAACACTGGCCAATCCTGCGCATCTATGAGCTCAGGTATGTGAAAGAGGGCAGACCTTTGGAGTCAGGGAAAGATAGACCTGCACGTTTCATTAATTTACACCAGCTATAAAGTATATTACAGTGAGACACCAACTCACACACGTGCTGGGATCTCTATCCATGGGTTAAACTAGAGATATATTAATGTATAGAGGTATGAATGCATTGGATACATCTTTTATCAAACACAAAATGCATTACAATGACGTGACATACGGCTAAGTACGGTGACCCATACTCAGAATTCGTTCTCTGCATTTAACCCATCCAAAGTGCACCCACACACCGTGAACACCCACACACACCATGAACACACACCCGGGGGGGGTTCGGTGCCTTGCTCAAGGGCACCTCGGTCGTGGTATTGCCGGCCCGAGACTCGAACCCACAACCTTAGGGTTAGGAGTCAAACTCTCTAACCATTAGGCCATGACTTCCCCATTACAGATAAAAGAAAGGAAGGGAAAGGAAGGTAAAAGAAGGGAAAGGATGGGAGAAGAAGACGACGACGAATGAGACTCGACTCGGGACCACCTTTAAGCTAATAAGTTTTCACACAATGTTTTCTTCATCATTGTAAAGCCTTTAAATTAATCTAAGATGAAGAAGATAAAGAAAGTTAAAGAAGCTTTTAGGTGCTTTGTTTTGGTGTCATAAGAGTATAGTTTTAACGACATGTTGGCTTTGCTCGAGCAGTACGCAATCAAATAATCTCACTTAATAAATCGAACAGATAACAAAGAGGAGAAAAAGCCAAAACAAGACATGTTTCCTTAGACATGAAAATCGCTGTCACAAACGCAGCCAATGTCCGTTACAGAGGCTGTGATTTGGCTCTGGAGGGGAAACGTTTCCCGCAGCTCTAAAGTGAAAGAATGCTTCTGTAATTAATATTTGGAAGCCAGGGATAGCAGAATGAGTGACTCAGCCGGTCGAGCTCAGAACTGGAGACGCCACGTCACTTGGCGGTATGCCAGACGACTGGTTGTTAAACTGCCAGAAGGATCGATTTACAGAGTGCAGAGCACAGAGATCAGCCTGCTGGGGCACATGGCACCCGGGGACACCTGAAGGTTAGGTCATACAGGAATCTTGTTATAGAAGGTAATTCCTTTTCTTTCGAGTGCTGAGACGTGGAATATGTTACCGACAAGAGGAAAGCTTAGACATGCCTGCTCCTCCACCTAATTCCCAAAACCAAGTGTGATCTAGTCAATACATCATTTTCAGACACAACAACTTCTCTTTTACCTCATTTTCAGTAAGAATCATTGTATTATGTAGTTATGTTCTCATTTTAATTGAATCAAAAGATTATTCAAGACACAACTTAAATTTATGAGTCGGATAAAGCGGACTCTTGCTTTTGTTGGGCTAATATCCTGCCTAAACCGTGCGATATCGTGTTTTATGTGTCACATTAGATGAGATTAGATTACTACTAGGTCATACATTGAGGTAGAAAATGAGGACAAATGAACAAACATTTTCCAAAGTGAGCTTGTGATGATGAGGACACCTTTACTGTCTGTTAGCATGGTCCTTTTTATGGTTTGCCATCGCAAAATGCTACTGTATTTGTAGCATCCCTGTGAGTTTCATATTATTTTAATGATGTTCTCCTAGAGGTTTTTCATAAAAATCTTTTAATTTCAACCATAAATCTCAGATTCGGCCAGAATTTTGTCAATAGCCAAAACCAAAAGTGCTTGATGGTGCTTCCAGAATTTTTTAAAAGTTGAACTTTTTTATTTTTTAAAACTACTCAAAAAAATACTGAAAACTAGCACAGGATTGTGTGTTGTGTTGACGTCACATGACGTGTCTCGGACCCAAATCTGTAGAAAATTTGAGGGCAAAATAAGATTTTGCGTTAATTTTGGTGAACACAAAAAATCCTGAAGGCACTAAATGTTGTGTTGTTAAGCACAACACATTAGGAAACATCACATTATCTAAATTAAGATTTATGTTATATAGCAACATGAGCAGCCCAAATCTCAATACAGTATTAGCAGTTATGGCTTGTGGATGTCGTGAAACCAAAGGATGTTTTCAGTAGCCACTTCTAGAAACCTCAATACTCAACAGTAATACTGCAATACTGACTGCACTTGGTCTGGTGCATCTACTGTAGTGTTGTGATTGATAGAAAGAAAGTAGTGAGATACCACGACGACCATAGCCAATTTAGCTCTTTTGGACTCCCGAGCATGGGATACAAACTAGCAACCTCCATATACTTAACCACCAAGCCAGCACAAAGACAAGTCTGAAATGTCATACCTTTGAACATTGGTGTGCTGGTGGCGATGGCAGCCGTGGCCTCCAGCAGGGCTCCGCTCAGATGGGCTGCTAAGCTAGTCCTACAGGAGCAGGTGCGGTATTCAGTGTGCTGCACGCAGGCCGGCAGCCATGCTACTGCCCGAGCCAGCAGCTTCCTGGAGGGGTGCAGGAGGTGAACCTCAGCATTCAGAGCAGTAAAGTCATACTGGAGCTGGATAAAGAAACACAGGAGATTAATAAACCTACCATAAACATTGAGGGCATGTCAGTAAGTCATATTTGAAGGTGCTATAGGCCCAGCTAGATTATAATGATGACCAGGACATTTCAGCAAATCATGGTGGTGTGGATACAAAATCACTACCCTGAGTATGTCTCTGGAGATAGGACCCTAGCTTGTCGGTTTTGGGCAGAATTTTCACACCCCGCAAGACATCATAAAGAAGTTCATAAGAAAAGGCAAAAATAACTGTCTCAGCAAACAAACACATATATTCCCCTTCTCGTGCTTAACACATCTTGGTTCCTGGTTCCTTTGTAAACTACAACGCAGAAACTTGAAATTATCATTATTAATAATTCATTTTTGTGAAACCGTTTAGAAACACATCAAGACTGAATGCAGCATGTGTTAATTGTGCATAATACATTTTTTTAAAGATTTCTTCTAGTAAAATAGGAAGTAATCTTGCACTATGAACACCTTTAATCAGCGTAAAGCTGCACATCAAGGGCACAAACAAAGCTCTTCAGAGATAATGGCAACACAGTGATGCAAAGCATCTAAACCATCAAGAGTTTTGAGGTCTAAGCACAGTTAAAAGCTTGGCCAGGTCTTTCAAACAAGGCATGGTTTTTGTCTGCATGTCATGCAAGGGAGGCTGGAATTAGCGAGCTTATTGCCACAGCAACCAGGATGAAAGATCCTCAATAGTACTTAGCAAGTCAATTGCATGGTGCTCGATTTTCTCATTTCAAAAATGGTGCCTAAGAAAGAACCTGAGGGAATCAGACATACTGTAACTAACGTCAGTCGTAAGTAAAGTCAGAAATTAGATGTTTGAAAAATGTATATATATATATTATTAAGTGATATATGAAAAAAATAGAATAGAATAAGTACACCTTATTCTAGAACTCAGTAACACTGTAGAACCACCTCTAACAACGAAAACTTGGAGTAAATGATTTCCGTAGGAGTTTATAGATTTGCTTTTTGACTGTTTTGCAATATTCAAGAGTTCATTTTTGTCCTGATAATTGTTTCCCAGGTCTCTGTACTACCATAAGAGCTGGTATGAAGTGTTTGTGAAAATGCATTGTATCTGTTTTTTTTTTGTTTTTTTTTACCAAACATGGTATAGTGCTTTGCATGATGACCAAACATGATGACTCACAATATTGTGGCCTAGAGTTTTCTCTATCCACCCTCTAATGTAAGCCAATCATTCCATCTTTTTCAACATACGTTCGGTCATGAACATAAACTTGTCTGTAGCTCTTGGGATTTTCTCTCTTTATGTCTCTGAGCATTAAATGGCTGGGATGCCCAATCTTGGGAAGAACAAACCTTCTCACTGTAGACTGATGAATGTCAAATTGCATGGAGATGACTTCTACTGTATAAAGTCGTTGCTTGTTGTGGACACAGAACTGGTGAACTGATCTTGGAAATGGAAACTGAAATTTGTTCACCTTTTGATCTCAAACCTAAAAGTCTTTAGTGTATAACAAAAAAAAAGATTTCCTTGATCAGAATTTCGACCCGATTACTAGTACGACTGTTCGAGACATGGATCTGTTGCCATAACAACACTATATTTGTGGTGGAAAAGGGGTTTTGAGTTGTTTGTAGTTCATATTTGGACTACGTCATTTTCTTGACACTTGATCTCACCGATCTTGAGTCTTCAGTCTAAATGTTCCCTTGAAATCTAATAAACCACAAGTGTCTCTTCAGAATGTCCAGCTCTGTACTGCATCCGTTCCTTCCTTTCATTAGGATTTGTTTTAATGGGATGGGTTTCCTGTTCGGTTCATGATAAAAGCTTGATGTCTCCTTGTCAGATTTTAAAATGGTCCCCAGAGACCCTAATCACCCCTTGCGCACGTTTGGCCTCGACTTTAGTCCTGACCCTGCCCTCTGCTAAGATGAAAGTCTGCTGGTTGGGTCCTCAAATGACTACAACTCCACTCGGTTGCTGATCGCTGGCCCTCTGTGCCAAATGAGCTTCAGCCAAAATCCTGTAGAGACAGAGTAGAGCCAGACTAATAAACAGACACTAACATCACTAAACACCGTGTACAAATGCTGAGGCCAAGCTCTGGGGAGGATCATGCAGGCAGGAACACAGAACAGGTACAGTGTGTTTAAGTCACAATGCTTATAAAAGGTTACATCAATTCAAAGATGGCATCTCAGCTCCGGATTAGAGAAAAGAGTTAAGCAAACGTGGGCCCATCAGATAAAGCCTGTGCTGTTAGCCGTGGCAATTAGAAAAGTGCTGTGGCCAAACGCAGTAGAAGTATTTTTTTTATAGTATTTTTAATAAATGTAAAGTAACCAATGCATTTCAGTATGGTCCTCTGATTAGTCAAACATACTGTAGGTCTATGTCTACTATAAGACTATATATGACTGCATTTAAGAACAAGCAGCAAACATCTCTTATCTTTTTAATGGCAACAGATTTTTTTTGTTTGTTTGTTTTTTTACCTCATTATTACTATTGAACATTTTGTGCATCCAATAAATATACGGTCGATGCTCCGGCGCGGCCTACAGCAACTCAACTATAATGCCAGCTTCTTATGAAATAAATGAAGCAGCAGAGGGTCCTCTTAGCACCGTGCACTCTCCATCATCAATCATGAATGTCGGTGTTCGCCTTTCACTGAAATAAATGCCCCCAGCGTTAACAGGGTCAACGCTGTGGTTCAGTACAATACAGCTAACAGGCGTTTAAAAAAGCTCCTTGGTTACTGGGTAAAGCAAGACTTTCTGGTCGTGGATCTATTTTTAGGAGACAGACAACACCATCTAACTGACCAAAAAATGAATATTTAATACTTAATATCAGTTTTATGAATAATGTTAATATATTCTTTTAATCTTTCAGAAGCACTGTGTAAAATTTACAGACTCAATTACTGTACGATTCAAATGCAGAATGTGCATCTCGCTGTTTTATGTTCTGATAACCATAAATAATAAGTTAGTGATTAAGCTTTTACCAGCTGGGTGCTGTTGCAGTGCACATGAAAACTTGTCCAAAGAAACTGTTTAAAAATTTAGAAACTTATAACTATTAACAAAGCACCATTTTTTTGAACTTGAGATTTATTGAGTTGATTCCTTATGGGGCCAATCCATCTGTAATCTTTTGTTTCTTCTCTTTCAAACACGAGACCAAATAAGTGTCGCTGCAAGTAAACAGGTCATGGTGAGGAGGGAAATCAGAATAGTATCAATCAGAAGCAAAGGCTGTGCCAAAATCAACAGTTTGGTTTAATGTTAACATTATTAAACAACTCCATCACACCGGGGAGCTTAACTGTGTCAAACAACCTGACAGCCCATGGAAGACCACAGGGTAGATTACTGAAAAATGCTTTCGGTCATGAAGAAATGTTGAACAAAACAGTTATCAAGGCCAAAACAAACAAGACCTGGAAGTGGCTGAATCACAGCATGGACAAACATTACAAGGAGAGGTGTCTTAAGACTCGCTGACTGTAACACATGACCCGCAGGCTACCCATGCCAGGGCAGGTCAGATTCGCAGGTTCCACCCACCAGGGCAGGGCAGACACCCGGGCAACCTGTGCCAGGGCAGGGCAGACCCCCGGGCTCTACACGTGCCAGAGCAGGGCAGACCCCCGGGCTACCCCCGTGCCAGAGCAGGGCAGACCCCCGGGCTACCCCCGTGCCAGAGCAGGGCAGACCCCCGGGCTACCCCCGTGCCAGAGCAGGGCAGACCCCCGGGCTACACCCGTGCCAGAGCAGGGCAGACCCCCGGGCTACCCCCGTGCCAGAGCAGGGCAGACCCCCGGGCTACCCCCGTGCCAGAGCAGGGCAGACCCCCGGGCTACCCCCGTGCCAGAGCAGGGCAGACCCCCGGGCTACCCCCGTGCCAGAGCAGGGCAGACCCCCGGGCTACCCCCGTGCCAGAGCAGGGCAGACCCCCGGGCTACCCCCGTGCCAGAGCAGACCCCAGCTCAGTCCCAAAACAAATTTTCACTCTCATAAATATATACATTTCACTTGTATGTCAAATTTACATGTATTCACTATTTCTGTAGCTATTTACTCTCTGTGTTTACTGCTTTAACGTTGAAGATTTTGGCTTGTAATGTTCCAGCAGATACAGCGAACACCCGGTCCTCCTGAGTCGAGTCTGAAGTACATCAAAGTCACAGTCCACATACTACATGTACAAGGAAAAAAACAGATCAGCTTCCATCTACCTGAAGACACACACACACACTGTAGAACATGTGTCACAGCCAATGCAACCAAAATAAAAGGACTTTCAGTTTCCTCTACAATAATTCCAAGAAACGATCTTTCAAGTCTAGGTGGACAGTAAGGCAAAAAAAAAAAAAAAAAAGGTTCATTATGAACTACACTTAAAGGTGCTACTGTTCTTTTGAACCAGTATGAAAAACTGAGTTCAATTATGTCTTAAATATTTCAAAAGGAACAAAATGGGGGAAAGAGTCATAATGTGGCTCAGAGTGTGTGTGTGAGTGTGGGAGTGAGAAAGAGTGGGACAGAGTGCTTGAAAGACGTGAGAGAGAGAGAGAGAGAGAGAGAGAAAGAAAATGTGTGTGTGTGTGAGTGAGTGAGTGAGTGAGTGAGTGAGTGAGTGTGAGAGAGAAAATATGAGTGTGTGTGTGTGTGTGTGTGTGTGTGTGTGTGTGTGTGTGTGTGTGTGAGTGTGTGAGAGAGAGAGAGAGAGAGATAAAAAAGACTGTGTTCTTGAAAGACTGTGTGTGTGTGAGAGAGAGATGGACATCGGACAGCTGAGTACAGTACCCATGACAGCGTGTCCCCTGTAGACCCCCCCAACCACACACACACACAGATAAGTAATGTTTGCTCCAATTTACTGAAATTTGCACTTTAATTAAAGCTCCTTCTTCGAGCTCAGACTTCTCAGAAAGGGGAAGCGGGTGTGAAACAGCAGAGCAGCTCGTCAGAATACAGACCCTGGATCGTGTCGCTTGCTTTAATCTCATTTGCTTGTTTACAGTAAAAGGCATCGCTCCTGAGACGTTAATCCAGTGCTAATGGAGTGCAACTGTGTGGATGCTTCTAGCACTCAGGGTCATGTGATACAAACAGCGAGCAGCTGTCAAAAACATGCTTGGCTGAAGAGGCTGGGGATGAAAGCGGAAGTGCCGCCAGCGTGCCTGGGCGTAGAGTTACAGTACGGACAAGACAAACTTGGAGCAGAGTTCATAGACTTACACGAGAGGAAATGATCGTCATTTACTGCATTCGTTACCAAGAACAAACCTTTGATTATACTTTAATAGTATAAAATGAATTCAGATATAATCCAAAGCAAAACAACTAAATCATTACACCAATCTTTCATCAAAGAGTAAAACAATTCTGTGACCTTGACACTGTTTGAATCCTGCTGGTTAAAAATTTTGTTAGAAATTGTTGGTAAGGAGACGTTCGGACAGATTAGTGGAGGGAAAGATGTACCGTCTAGCGGCGGAGGCATAAACATAATGCTATAACGTTACATCGCTGAACTCAGAGAACATCAATAAAAACTGGTATGAAAGCAAGTTAAACCAGGTTACGTGTCAAAGTAGAGAACATGGGGAGTGTTGGTTCAAGCGGTTAAAGATCTGGGTTGTTGATCAGAGGATCAGGGTTCAAGCCCCAGCACTGCCAGTTGGAATGTGTGTAGAAAGCATTTCACTGTGCTGTAATGTAGATGTGCTAAAAAAATAAAGGCTTCTATTATTAATATCTTCATCAAAATGTCTCAATCGGTGTACTTTAACAATGACAACAGCATTTTGGCGCGCCACAAAAGTATTTACCAGCAATCACGATCAATTTGTATCTGAAGTATTTGCCATCAAGTACAATATTCGCTACGTGTTTCGTACAAGCGGCTGAGAAAACAGAAACGTTTAGCATTCCAGCCAATTCCATGACGATCCAGAGCCGCTGGTTGTGAGCTAGACGTCTACCTACACGGCTGTAGCTACGCAGCGAGCGCTCTGCTTAATCCCCAGATTAATGAGCTCGTAGCTAAGGCTGTAGTGTTCAAAGTTCATTCGTTCGTTCGTTCTTCATGTCGTTCATCCCAGGGCTAAAATGTATGAGCTGTTTTAAATGAGCCAGCTGTTTATGAGCACTTAAAGGCAGATTAAATTGATGTATGACTAATACGGATCATTGTGTCATATCTATAAACAGCATAAAGCTGAACGTAAAGAAGGACGACACGGGGTGGGGGTATGCATTTCACCAAGTGCTGAAATGTTATAATATTTGATTCAAGATTTTTTATAAAGTCTTTTTTAAAACCAGAATAAGTTTCCCGGAGACCATCTTAAACGGAGCCTAGCATATAAAAGTGTACTGCTTGTACGTCCAGGATTTCAGAGATTAATGAAATATAACTGAAAAAAAACAGATTATTTTCTCCCATTATAGTAAACGCAATGAAAAAAAAAAACACAAAGACAAACAGCACCAATCTGAGCTGGGGTCATGCAGGATTCGGTGACGCCGTTCACTTCAACGTGTTCAAAGCCTGCGGTTATTTTCAGCCATTATTGCTTGGTCAGTTACTTAGCTTGCATTCATTCTGTGCACATGCATCTTTCAGAAGAAAAACTTAACCCTGGGGAATGTAATCCTCATGTTTCTAACTCAATTTACAGGACAAGCTGCTTTATAGCTTCCTTCGGAGTTCATAAAAGCGAAACGTGTTCGTACAAATACGCCGAATCGGCATCATTTACATATCAAAATCAGTGGAGAAAAAACTAAAACAGACAAAATCATTATTACTATTATTAAAGTTGGGAAACAGATATAAAGGAAATGGTTACAGGTGGAATAGCTTACTTTTATCACCTGTAAATGTAGCCAGGACAAGAGGATAAAGTAAGGCAGCAGTAGCTGGATGTTGGACTTCTGATCGGAAAGTCAGATCTCAGCACAGCCAAAACTGCCCCTGCTTAAGGACAAACCATCATGGAGAGATGACCAGATATTACTCAAAAATGGAACATCCTGAACCATAGCCACGTCCGTGCGGAATCCTGCGTGAATGTCCTGCATTTCCAGCATTTAGCAGACACCCTTATATCCAGAGCAACTTACATTATCTCATTTTTAAAGAAATGAGCAATTGAGGGTTAAGGGCCTTGCTCAGGGGCCCAACAGTGGCAGCTTGGTAGACCTGGGATCGAACTCACAACCTTCTGATTGTTAACCCTACACCTTAACCACTAGGCTACCACATGCCCACGTCAGCCTGCGTTGTCCAACAGTTTCTGCTGCCATGTGTCAGTAACTACAGTAGTGTGAAGTCAAACGGACAGATCTTTAATTTTACATTATTTACCATGCTTAAGCATTTAACAGGTAATCAACAGCCTAGAAGTTATCAACTGTATCAACTGCTCATTTAAATAAATATATAAACATGCTTCCAATCAAGTCAGTGTTTGATAAATCACGAACACTGGGATCAACTTTTGGTCGTCAGGTACAACAGTGATCAGTGATTGGTCTTCAGGTACAACAGTGATCAGTGATACTGTCTGAAATATCAAGGCAAAGATTTCGCTGTGCATTCGTCAGAAAAAATTTTTTTTTTTTTTAAAAATTGTTAAAAATTTAAAAAACATATAAACATTTAAGGTAAGTTTTTCGTTTTTTACGGTTAACCGTATAACCATCCACTAAAATTAGATGGAAGAAATAGATCTCCAAATCACACACCAGGTCTTTCAAAACAGAAACTCGCCTTCAAGTAGGAAACCTTTACATGGTCAGATCCGAATCCTTCACCGGGTTGTTTGGACGTCTGGATTTTTTCAGAACTGACTGAACGCTTTGCGTTTATGCCAGTGCGGCTTCATTTCGTTCTGATCAAAACAGACGCCCGGATTTTTGGTGAACATGTTGGAGGCGGAGCACATGAAAATTTCTTACACTGGAGATCATAAGGAGGAAGAGGAGGAGGAGGAAGAGGAGGGGCGTATTCAGCAGTGTGTCATATTTTGACTGAAAGGATTGTTTTATGGAAAATGAACGCGAGTTATTTAATGATTTTGTAGATGTTTTTAGAATGCAACCACTTTGTAAGCACCACTAAGGCTTCCTGGTCGATTCTGTAACAAAATGCTCTGTGTGAAAGAATAACTGTGTGGTACGATTTTACATGGAACAGATAGTGCTATGTTAAGACAAATAGAAGTGGGCGTATCAGTGACATGACAAAGTTAAGAAGCGTTTATGCAAATATGGAGTGAATCAGTGCAGCACAGGAACGACGGTGATCAGTGATTGGTACAGCACAGTACTACTGACGGGAATGAAGACAATACAGAGAACAAACCTCTCTCAAGAATGGTTCATTTTAGCGGCAAGACAACCGATTTGTTGTCGGACCGAACGCTAAAGGCTGCGCCCACTCAGAATTGTTGTTACTATGGCAACCAGGAGTCGATCGTGTACCGGTGACTTAATAGTACCGTGAATAGGCAGAAGTTAATAATAATAAAAAGAAAATTATTTAAAAAAAAAATTCAAAATGCAGGATAAAAAGAGGACAGAAATACTGAACACCACTAGATTTGGCCTGGAGGTGAGAGAGAAACATTTTAGAAACAATAAAAAATGTGTGAATTATCTCTGAAAATACACACATCCTAAAGAAACCCACACAAAAACACACAGGGCTTTTTTTTTAACTTTAGAAATGTAGATCTCTAAATTTCCTTAAAACAGTCTGGAAGCAAAATTTCTCCAAATTAGTAAAATCTAAATCTCCTGAATGAAGCTTTCTGTCCAACTTTCTTGTCCAGTGCACCTGATTTGAGGAGCCGTGCACCACTGATCACTAACTCCTGCTGGATGAATGTTTGGGACTGGAAAATACTTGACAGCCCAAAACACACTATAAAAGAGACTCGTCACAGCAAGGGCAAGTGCTTCTTAACAATATGGAGTCGCACGACAACTACGGCTGATACGAGCAACAATATGAGGGCTTGTTCCCACAATTCAAGTGAGTCACTGGGGGACTTTAAACTGGTCAGTGAACAGCACATGTAACAATGATTGCAGAGAATGTGGCCCATTTCTTTCTCCATCAAACAAAAAAAAAAACATGATAAAGGCTCCCACTCACTCGCTCAGGTCATAAAACATGCTGTAGAACCGAGAAGGATTTACATTCAGCGAAACTTTTAGAAATATTACTTATAACAACAAAGCTAATTGTTTTCCTGAGGGTCAGTTTTAAATTTAGAAATTTGCAAAGAAAAATGGAGTTAAAATAAAACAAAAAACAAAGCAAGTTTTACTCACGAAACACAACCAGATTTGGTCCTTTGTCGGTAAAATCCGATTCGCAACCTTTTCAGCAAACAGTCACATGTGCGATTAGTCGCTGTGGCAGAGAAAGAAAGGTTTAGAGCGCTGATGCTTAGAGAGAGCTGCAGAGCTGCTTTGGGAAAACGCGCACACACACACACGGGCACAAACAGGTTCCTTATCTCCTGTTGAATTTCACACGGGGACGTCTCTCTAGAGCATACAAAGTAAAACTAAAGGAAGACCCTGTGAGCACGAACATCGTGTTTGTGATGCTCGTGCTTGGAAAAGTCAAGAAGGCCATGGGAAAACAAAAACACACACAGTGCGCTTCGTTCAGAAGAGCCAGAGGGTGGAACGTGGAGCCGAGAGTGACGAAGCAAACCTGGAACCCATTAGAGGCGAAAGTGTGAGGGCAAGCACAGGAACCCGAGAGGGAGATAACTGCTTTCTCATGATGTCACGCTGTACTCGTCGCTCATCACAACGCAAAACATCCGAGAGATTCTATTCATTATAAGAATAATAATAATAATAATAATAATAATAATAATATTTACGCTGATTTTCATGAAGATCCTGGTTACACAACCTCACCTGACTACATACAGCTGAAGAAAGGAGATTATTTATAATCCCACTCTTTGGTGTCATTCAGATGAGCATGAGGTTCCTCTCAAGGTTTCTTCATCATATCCTATGAGGGATTCGTTTTGATTCTAAAACCTTTAGATTTCACTAAATCTGCTTCGAGACAATGTCCAGTGTTAAACAGCCGTCCGAATCAGATCGATGCGAACCGAATAAAGTTGGGAAACGCTTCCGTAAAAGAATAAGTTCTGCACCAGATGCAAGGAGGCACATTTAATACAAGACGTACAGAATTTTAAAAAGGCAACCCAAGAACATTCTGTCCAAGTATAATCCAAGATACAGAGACACCTAAGCTTGACCTTTGACCTATAAGCATTATGACATTTAACTGACCCCGATGTCACAGGTCAGGGTCCTGTCAACTACAGAAAACCGCCTGACGTTCTGAATCGGATGGACGACGCTCACGGAGAACCAGCTAAAAAGACAGATTAGAGGATTCAGTAAAGAATGCTGGAATGTTTTTAAACCAGTAACGTTGACTGCATACAAAGTGTAGAAGATAATATGAGACACTTCCTACCTTTTGTTTCATTCATCATCAATGACCAGAGGACGTGAACACCTCAAATCTTTGGGAAGAGCAAAGCAGTTGTTGAAATTGTGTTATTTCAGTACTTACTATGTTCAGCCATCGGATATTCAGGAAACAAACACACCAGCAGAAATCACACCACTGAGCTCAGTAGGGTCTTGTAGTGTTTGTCCTCTAAGAAGGAGAATATGTCAATTGCAGAAACCGGGGGAGTGAAGGGACACGGGGGAGAGGAGGGACTTGGGGGAGCTCGGAGTCTAGCTTTTGGGCGGGCTCCCCTTATTTGGCTATGAGGCAATCATACAAGAGAGATACAATCTTGCTCAGGAGCAATCTCTAGACAGTCTCAGTTTCAACCCTGGCCTCGCTATGGCCTTTTTGCGTTCATGTTATCGGCGACTAAACCAACTCGTAACACCAAAACAAACGGAGAACTTTCTATAAACACAGAGAAAAAGAAGCGTCCGAGCGTGAGGTTTCAGAAGACGGAGCACTGCTCATGACTGTATTTAAGTAAACCCTTCTTCCTATGTGTACGAATTGCTTGGACTTGCGAGTCACTGTATGTTGTATGCTTTATTACGGCTTAATTAAGGGATTAGACACATTGTTAGATCCTCGCCATTAGCCAGGTCGAGCCTTGCCGTTGTCATGACAGCGGTAAGTAAAGCAAAACCTCACTAATACTCCTAGTGTTATAAGATGTCTGTGCTTGCTGTTGTCATTTTGTGCATTTGTTTGTCTAATAAGACAACGATATGAGATTTTCCCCCCATAGTATAACTGTGAAATCACATGATGCTGTTACAAAGAAAAAGAATGTGCAAGTCATTCTCGCCTTCTCTACTTCAGGAAGGAAGCTATTGAAGAAAAACTATTTCAGACATCTGACCTCAAAGTGACCTTGACCCCCTCTTGGATTGACTCCAAAATCTAATGCTGGTTTCAATCCTTTAGAAAGCTCTTGAGAAATCCTACAAACATTAAAACCTGTCATACTCGAGATAGCCAGCTAACTAAAATCTCTCAGACAACATAAAAACAATACCTCCACCACCTAGCGGACAAAAAAAAATCATCTGGATTTACTATTAATGAAGTGCTAGATCTTTACATCTATCTATAAAGATGTTTAATACGATCAGTCTTGCTCAGTGCTCAATGATGATTGTCCTAGGTTCTCTGGTTTCCTCCCACTTCCCAATAACATGCCAGAAAGTGGCATAGCTAAGCTAAATTTACTCCAAGTATGAAGGTGTGTGTAAATTTTATCCAGTATTCCAAGGAAAGGAATTGGATCCACTGTCCACCTGATAGGTAGAAATACATAAGGTGACTGAATATTAATCAACATTATCCTGTTATTCTTCTGAATAGCACCAACATATCAACATTTTAAAAGATTCCTGTGTTCTTTAAATCGTTAAATAAAAGAGAATTGTCGGAGAAGAACAATAGCAAAAAGGTCCTGAAGAGGTCACAAAGACGCTCTCAATCTAATTCAGTTTGGAACCTGCAAACTTTCATCCTCCATCATCTCAGCAAATATTAAATGAGTGTAGAAAGAACAAGACTCTAGAGAATCTACACCAATCAACCATAAAAGTAAAACCACTGACAGGTGAATCTATAACGTAATCGTTGATCTCATTATGTTGGCACCTGATAAGGGGTAAGATTATATTAGACAGTACATGAACAGTCAGTTCTTGAAGTGTTGGGAGCAGGAAAAATGAGCAAGCGTAAGGATCTGAGTGACTTGCGATGGCTAGACGTCTGGGTCGGAGCATCTCCAAAAGTCCTGCTGTTTTGGTGGTGGACAGCTGACTCCTGTCCACCACCAACCTGTGGGACGTGCTCTGGGACCCAAAGGTTCTGCTGCTAATGTCTTGGTTCCAGATACCACAGCATACCATCAGAGGTCTTATGGTGAGTCCTTGCCTTGGCGAGTCAGAGCAGTTTTGGTGGCACATGGGGAAACTACACAATATTAAGATATTAAGAAGGTGCTTTTAACGTTATGGCCCAAAGTGCACATTATTTCCTTGTTTTGTAATGGTGCTCAGAAGCATGGTGATATTGTATAACACTGCCTCCTAGTGGCACAATAAAGAACTGTAGTCTAAAAGGTACCAGAGTGTCATGTTCTTAAAAAAAAAAAAGGTATGCTGCTAGAAAGCAGATATTATCAGTAGGATCAGACACATACTGGGCTGAGTATTACACCATGAACAGGAAAACTTCAATTTCATCTAAATCTAGAAATTAGAACCTTGTCCTCTGATCTGTATAAACTGAGTCTTTCCTCAACGTCTGATCATTTCAACTCTAAGCACTTAGAGAGCATTAAGGTCAAGATATGAGAACGTTGACAACATGGTGAATCAGACCCTCCATCCTTTCACTGTGGTGGATTATATAGGGTTTGACTCACTGTAACATTTATCTTTCGGTGCTGATTTGTACCAAATCAGGTCTTAGGAGCAGCTCGGTATAGAGTTTATCATCAGGTGAGGTATCGAGGAGGAGGAGGAGTTAGACGAAGAAGAGAAGAAAGAGAAGTATGAGAAGAATAAAGTGAACGAGGAGAAGAAGAAGAAGAAGGTAGAACAAGCAGGAGAAAGAGGAGGAGGCAGAGAAGAAGAGGAGAAGAAGAAGGAGGAAGAAAAGAAGAAGAAAAAAGAAGATGAAGAAGAAATATGAAGAGGTGGAGAAGGAGGAGGAGGAGAACAAGAAGAACCAAAAGAAGAAGCTTTTTTGTTCTGGCCACACATTCTTGTTCTTCATATATCAGAGCTTTGGATAAGAGTAACAATGGTAGCTTAGAAGTGCTGGAGCTTTTCCATCTACAGGAAAGCATCAGGTAAAAACACAACTGTACAAACACACACAAAGCAAATCTTTTTCTGAGATCTAACTGGAAATCCAGATATGAAGATCATGAATCTAGTAGGAGATTTAAACATGGTTAAACAACACACACACCCCCTTGATATTTAGATCATCATGCACCATATTTTGGGTGCCAAAAGTGTTTTGATACACTAGACATGATACCAGATATACCCGACATCCTTCCAAGCAAAAAAAGGAATCTGGAAAAGGTCCAACAGTGTAGACAGAGGAAACATTTGGAATACCAAACATTCCTGAGAAGCTTTGTAGAATGGGAGAGACGAGCGTGTGTGTAAGGTGTGATCACAAGGGGGCAGAACTGAGCAGTGTTTACAAAGTGATTCAGTTATTTACTAAGCATATTAGTCCGCTTCATAATATTAATGTCGATTATATCAGTTATTTCAAAATTACTGAAGAACAACATCTCACTCGGTTACTGATGTTAATCAAAGACAAACACAAATATCGTTGTAAGCTGGTCTGTGTGATTAAATCCGACATCATATTATTTAACTGCCTGAGCAAGTGACTGGTTAATCAGATTACGTTTATTTATCTTCCTCCTACATCGAGGACACGGAGCAGTAACAAGTAGATGTAGAACGACAGCTGATCCCATTTATAATCCACAGCAACAAGCGGATAATTACATTAGAACAATAAAGAAATCTGTATCTGGGTCTACTTTCTGTCTTATGGTCCTCGTTATTATACATCATGCCATAACACACATCTCATAAACAGATAACATAACTTAGAACATTAAACAGGATAAGGATGGATAGATAGACAGACAGACAAACAAAAAACAAACAGGCAGACAGACAAACAGACAGACAGAAAAACAAAAATGAACAGGCAGGCAGACAGACAAACAAAAACAAACAGGCAGGCAGATGGACAAGCACACAGACAGACAGACAGACAGACAGACAGACAGAAAAAACAAAAACAATCAGGCAGGCAGACGGAGAAGCACACAGACAGACAGACAAAAACAAACAGGCAGGCAGGCAGACAGAAAAACCAAAACGAACAGGCAGGCAGACAGATAGACAGACAGACAAACAAAAACAAATAGGAAGACAAACAAAATCAAATAGGCAGACAGACATTTTAGATAGACAGACAGAAACAAACAAACAAACAGGCAGACAGAGAGACAAGCGGACAGACAGAAAAACAAAAACAAACGGTCAGGCAGACAGACATATAGATAGACAGACAGACAAACAAACAAACAGGCAGACAGAGAGACAGACAGGCAGGCAGACAAATAGACAGACAGTCAGAACGACCAAAACAAACAGGCAGGCAGACAAACAGACATTTAGATAGACAATCAGACAAACAAACAAAAACATATAGGCAGGCTGACAGATGTATAGCTAAACAGACAAACAAACAAACAGGCAGACAGACAGAGGCAGACAGGCAGATATACAGGTTTGTTGGGTGCCACTTTGCTCTTATAAGAAGCTCGATTCTCATGGTAAGGCTTTCTGCTAGATATTAGAGCATAACTGTGGGGATTTGTGTTCATTCAGCCATAAGAGCATTAGTTAGGTCAGGCACTGATGTCAAGCGAGAAAGCCTGCTGCACAGTCAGCACTCCAACTCATCCCAGTGGGGTTGAGGTTGAGATCAAGTTCCTCCACATCAACCTCGACAAACCCTGTTATCACAGTGCACAGAGACATAGTCATGCTGGAGGAGCTTTAGGTTCAGTGAAGGGAATTTGCCATGCTGCAAAATTTGGGGAAGAACCACATAAGGGTGCATTGCTCAGACGTCCATATACATTTGGTCATCTAGAGCAGTGATATGGAGCTATAAATATCACACTATTCAGAATGCACCATGTATAATGTATGATGGCATACCTTTAACGTGAGCAGTACACGAGCAGAACAAAGCGGCAGTACCTTAAGACGTTATATTTATTACGGTATGTCATGTGAATTATATTTTTATTCGACAGGAAAATAATGGTAATGAAAACTCTCTTTCTGGACCTTGCTTATGACGGAACTCTACTGACCCCTAATGACTAACCACTTTACCTACATCAAGCAGCAATGCTCTATTAAATATTCCAAAAACCTTTTTTTATTTGATAAAAATGCCTTGATCGATCACTAAAAGTAATAGTTATATAACTGTGTAGATAGCTAAAAATCTTAAGTTAACCCGGTTGATGTTCTCTTCGTCACTGGCTTAATGGAACTGTATGGCGTGACCCGCTGCAACCTCAAAACTGTTTGCTTTCCCTGACACATGAACACACATCCCAGACAGATGACTTCTGGGAATGCTCCATCCCTCAGGGAAGATCAGCAGGGATGTTGACCTGAACCCTTTTCCACTTTCCCATGATCCAAGACATAATGACACATACTCACACGCCACGGTTAAGACGTGTAAATATCAAAGCCCGAAAAACATAGTTTCCTTCACTGCGATGCATTTTTACCTTATTCTATTAGTCGTCTGTGGCCAGGAGCTATTAAAGAGGTTCTGAAGCACGTTTGGCTGACTATAAGGACAAATTAGGACGTTCATTAGACCAACATGTTTATGCAAATGGCTCTGTAGCATTTGAAAGACTCCCTGCTTTTGATTTGGCTGTTTAGGAGGTTATTGTCTTTCCAGAAGGTTTTGTGAAAAGCAGCCGGCTAGGCACATTCCTCCACTTTCACCGCCCTGCACAACAATGCTCATTAGACAACACTGTGTCTGAGGAGCTGTTCATTTTAACCAGCTATTCCCATGAGCCCACGCTTGGCATATTTCCCTACCCCTGAACCAACAAACTTGATTTGCTTCATCAGCTAAACGTTAAGCCGATCTCTGAGGGCTTCAGAAAGCAAGGAGAACTAAGATAAATGCCATTTCAATACGCTTTAGGCTACAGAAAAGAAGCTTCAGCGAGGTCAGAATGTTTTGAACATGTCACCAGAGGAGAATTTTAAGCCTGTTCCTGATGGTAATAAAATAGAAAACAGATTTCAACATACCTGATCGAGCCAATCACCATCTGGAGGAGTGTCGGAATATCAAATCCAGGTGTGTTCCAGACTAGGTTTGAAACCACAAACCTGCTGGATGGTACACGCCCATGAACGGGGCTGGATGAACCTCAGCAATCCTGTTTTTGATTTGAACCCTAAATGCTCTCCTTTCATTATAAAATCGTGTTATTCCAGTCTTCTTGTCATTTCATTTTAATCTCATTAAGTGATTATTTAACAAGAAGGTTCTCACATGTGCATCGTTATATTGCTCATTCATTTTTATACTCTGATTTTCTTGCTTGGGGTCGAGTCCACACCGTGACCGTTTCCTCCTGAAAAATCTCCAGACATTCACAAGCCAACGGTGAGATATAATCTCTGAAGCAGATCTTTTTTAGTCTGCCCTGGGTTCTCCATCCAGCTGGCATTCATATAAGGTACCTGGACCAACTCGAACGGAGCAATGATTCTACTCTGAGGCTCTCCCAGATTGCAGACATTCTCACCGTATACACCTCAGATTTACAGGTTAAACTGGCTTGTTTTTATTAGTTCATTATCCTCATATAGACAAAGCATGCCCTCAGATCACGAGGCATCTGAAAGTCCATATAAACGACGCCTTCCCTACTTACAGAGGATTGAAAGCAGCTTTCTGAGGAGACATCAGAGTCCACTTTTCATCAGTGTTCTAAAAAACAAACAAATCAATCATTGCTCATGCCAGAAAGAAAAACCTGAAGAATATCTTCTATGAGCACTGGGAAGCACCTGCTAGCGGTGACTCCTTTGTGAAGGAATCAGTGGTACCGAGTGAATCTTTGAAGTAAATGAGTCATACTAGTTCGGAGTCATATTTTACGTTCATCTGTGAAAACACGTCTCTCAAGACTGAACTAAATGAACAAACTGGGTGAACGATCGAGGATACCACTGATGTCGCATTGTGTAGCATTAAGAAAATACTAATGTGAGCATTGAAAACTAATGAAACACGTTAATTCAAAAACTTTAATTCTCATGAAATTACATACGAATCCTCATTTGTGAACACTTTCTCAAAACGAACCTGCATGGACTCAAAAGGCTTTCCTGAAAATAAATTCACCAGACCTCTTCTCTTTGTCAAATATTGAGAAAATTAGGCAATAACTTACTCATAATCTTTAAAAAAACACACTTCCTGGCACCAACCACCGGTGTAATGATGTAACTTAGGAAACGGTTCACTGAACGAATCTGTAAACAAATCTGAACGAATCTTTTTTGAAAGATTTGAATCACTAACCGCTAGCACCTGCTTTTTTTTAAGGATCCATTTTCTACCCTTCTCCATCTGGAGGTGTATATAGTCAGTCGTCCATCATCCTGCCACGTTCACGTCTCTCACATGACTTTTGATAGCATTTTACGCTGTTTACTAGAAATGAGTCACGGTCTTTCAAGGAAAGCAAAGTTGTGCTGTATGTTCACATTTGTCAAAGAGAGATTGGCCTCGTTGCACGGTTTCACTACTACACAAAGCATGCAATGTTTTCAGGTGAGTCACATGTGACAGGAAAACTTATATACACCAATATAATATTCTATACAATTGAAATAAAACATACTTTAGCGTATGTGGCTAATGTTAGATGCTCAAGAGGTTTAAAATGACAATTAACCAACACAACCTTAACCATCACTGACAAAACATCACGACAAAGGAAAACTCCTAAGGATGGAAGCAAGGAGAAAAAATCTTTAGTACATGACAAATTTTCAAAACAGGTTCGTGCTCGCAACACCGCTGATTCGAGTCAACAGCTAAATAATACCCTTCAGGTGGGTGTGTCAAAAGACATGCAGCCAGAACTCTAGTAACGTGGCAGTGACATTGGCTCGTATACGTCAGTTTGAGATTGAGTTTAGGAGTAGGATCTGCTTGTAAGCACGAGCATATAGAGTTGAGAAGATCATAAGAGACAAAGCATACTCTGTTGCCGACATCGGGGTTCCCATGATGCCCCCTGTCCTGTCCGTTATTATGTTTGGCACGGAGGTCACAACGATAGTCGTGTGCGCTAGTGAGAGTTAGAGCAGTCTTATCAGAATGCGTCACATCCTGCGGTTCGGTACAAGGAGCAACACAGGATGTGCTGTGACTCAAACTGGCAGGTCTGTGGATTTCAAACTGGTGTATGAAATGTCCTGGTATATTACATGAGCAAATTATGAACATTTTTCAATTAACTTTTTAAATTTTACATATATATGATAGCAATTTTTTTTAGTCTTTTGAGTCCAACACATTAACATATATTTGCACTATACATGCACTAATTTTTGTAATATTTGGTATAATAAACCTCATTTATAAAATAATACCTCATTTTTTAGTTAAAAAAAAAAAAGCAGAAATTCTGAATTATTTTCACTATAGTTATGATCAGAGGCACAAAAGTTGATGAAATATCACAGACTTGTATATTTCAAAGCCAGGATATTGTTTTGAAACCATTTAAATTTTTTAATGCCAGAAAATAATACCACCTGTTGTTCTCCAAGGACAAATTGACTTGAATGCTTATAAATCATAAACTCTACAATGTTCACCATTCTGTTTTACACTTGTAATATCTCTTTTGCCCAGCAGAAGTCATCTACACACACACAGACAGACACACACACCCCCCACTCAAAAATATGGCATAATTTCATGTGAATAAAACTTCTTTTACAAACTCTTATGCTTTTTATTATACTTAATTTATGAACAATAAACCTTATGAACTTAAGAAATGTTTTGGGGTAAAATAAACAGAAATTATTAAATATTATTTTGGACAACCACTGGTTGGTGTATGTCAAACATTAGTCAGCATATCCTCAGGTCATTCATAAATAAGAGAGAGCAAACAAATATGACTTGAATATGAAAACACAAGCAAATATTATAGCATTGTAACATACCTATTATGCAACTGAAGACAACCACACACACACACACACACACACACACACACACACACACACGTGTATTTTCATATTCAAATCAGATGTTATATTTATGCCTAATGAATAAGACATAGGTGCGGATGGCAAGGAAAAACTCCCCGAGACTCCATAAGGACAAATCCTTGAGAAGAAACAGATTCAAAAGGGAACCAATTCATAAGTTTCTGTTGTTTCGATTACAGAACTACACACAGGCTGATGGAAACCCCATTAGTAAGAAGCCAGGGACTGTAGAATAGTTTCAGGTAGCTGTGCTGCTGTTAAACATTGTTCATCGCTGCCCTGAGAACAAGCCTATTGTTGAATCCTTTCACTAACATCACCATCGTCGGTGACTTAAACCCGTATCACGCCAATCATTAGTCATTACCTGTTTGGAGAACTGTGTCAACGCTGCCAATGTATAACAGTCACTAATCGAGGAATCACATACCACTGCTGCACCAGGCTGTATTTATCTTCCTGTACTGTTCTGCACTCATTTCCTCTGATGACAGGGAAAATTACAGTGCTCTCCATTCAGTAGTTTTTCAGTTCGCTTTCACACTCTTACTTACACTGAAGCAAACCCCTAGCTACAATCCATTTAATTAATATCAGAATTGTTTTCACTGACTGCCAATGTGCTGCCTTGACTTGTTCCTGTCCTGGTCATCCCATAAGCCCTGCTGAGATGACAAAAAGATGAAAGAACAAAAAATCCCCCAGCTTCTTGCTCCGTGCATCACTGGGAATGTAGGACGAAGAGCCAAGGGCAGGAGAGGTCCAGGATTGAACTTCCTCTCCCTCTTTTATGAGATAAACAATTAGCAGACGCTTTGCAGTTGGGTTGTCAAAGGGACTTCCCGTTACTGCAGAGGAGGGAGGTTTGGGGTTGGCAAACATCTGCTGACAGCCAAGTCAATTACTGAGAGCAAACCATGGAGTGGACTTGGCAAACAGCTCATGGTCAAATGAAAGGAAGGTTCTCAGCCTAATTGGAATGAGAACTGTGGGGTTTTATTAAAAAGGCCAGGTGTGTGCTAGCTGAAAAGGTGAGCTGAGAGAGGGACAGAGAGCGAGAGAGAGAGACAGTGTGTGTGAGAGAGAGACAGTGAGGAGACAGTGTGACAGAGAGAGAGAGAGAGACAGTGAGAGAGAGAGAGAGAGACAGAGAGACAGAGAGAGAGAGAGAGAGAGAGAGAGAGAGAGTGAGGAGACAGTGAGAGAGAGAGAGAGAGAGAGAGAGAGAGAGAGAGAGAGCGACAGTGAGTGAGAGAGAGCGACAGTGAGTGAGAGAGAGCGAGAGAGACAGTGAGTGAGAGTGAGAGAGAGCGAGAGACTGACAGCCCGTATCCTCGCTAATTAAATCACCTAATAAAAGGTAAGATAAGGCCACAACCCAAGTAGCTGTAGAAACCATATTTATCCTTCTACCAGGCAGGAACAGCAAACAAACCCATAATTAAATAACACATAAAATAATGCAGCATAAAGAACTCTGTGGTTTAGATTTATTCCCCAGTTAAAGTTGACCTGCAAGAACCAAGAGGCCAAATTGTGTCAACAAGAACACACAAAGAACCGCATTATGGAAAAGGCGACCAGCGTAATTCAGGAGCCCATTAAATTATGTGAATTATTCTGGCATGAAAACAGCAAGGCTTAAGCTCAGTACAACAACCCTAAGCTCAAATGGAAAGAATGCTGGCTTGTGTGCACCTTCACTATTGAACCTCAAAGTCTCTGGAGGCTTCAGATTGGCCTGGTGGAACAGAGCAGCTCTTTTTCCCCCTCTGCCTTTGCTGCTCCCCCTTTCCATCTCTCCCCGTGTTGAGTGTTATACACAGTTACCACCACTTATTGCACCACCACAACAACTTGATTGAATCTGCAAAACTATCACCAGATCAGATCAGATTTAAAGCGGAACCTCATCAGTTCACTGAAAGAGTAACGTCTTTGGAGTGAGTAAAATACATCAAGCCGTGTTTTTGATTTGAACCGATTTCACTTTTACATATGGAAACAATCATGCAATTTTATAATAAAATTTAGATAACCTATCCATTGTTCTTGTTACAAGTAAAAAAAAAAAAAAAAGAAAAGTGCTTAGTGGTAAAGCATGCTACAGTCTGGTGCCACAGAGGAGCAATAAAAAAGCTAATGTGTTTAACTAGTGCAGTGCCACAGCAGGATCTTAAACAAGAGCCTCCACTGTCCTAACCAGCAAGAACAGACTTTAACGATCCTAAGCACAACAAGCAGCAGATTTTTTTACAAGGCCTTCGGTCAAAGATCTGCTCCTGCTTATGACTCTGACTTACTACTAAATCATAATCTGGTATTGCTGCATCAACTTCTGGGCACCTTAATAAATGAAGTCATGCATCGTCTGTTCTCCATGGGCTTGGAACTTTTTTTTTTAAAGGATTCCATGATTTGTCATATTAAAGAGAGCTGAAGTTGCTGTTTTCCCATTGGACGTCGGATCCACAGAATCGCCGCCTGTTCCTCATATTAGTGAGATTCAGATGGTTCTGCCAACCTTGGAGACAGTATGTTGGAAAAAACCCATCAATGCTTTAAAACACTTCATAATGTAGTTATTGAGGGAATAACATCAAGTGAACACAGGCATCCAGGATGCAACAAAAGCCTTGACATATATCATGGGTACGAATGTTCTCAGTGTTGAGTAGACTTTGTTCCATTGCAAATTATACATTAAATGACTCAAACTAAAACTGATGAATCAGCCAAGTTAATAGACCTTGTATTGCAATTGTACAGACCAAAGCCTCAAAAAAAATTTGATTTTTGAGACCACAGCATCTGAAACCTTGTAAATGAAGATAGCTCCGCCCACGGCTGTAAAACGTCATGTCAGATATCCCAAAATGGCTTGTTTACTGATTTTCATATCATTATAATATACAAGGGCAAGTTCATTCATAGTAGAAACACAAAACACCACATTATCTTTTCAAAACCCAATTCCACATAAATCAGTTTATTCTCTGTTCAGACCCTTAAAAAAAAGTCCGGTTTCTAGATGAAAGACCTGCAAGTACGTTCAACTTCATACTAGTTTGAAACCTAGTTTGTAACTTTTCACTTAGTGTAGAGTATCTTTCCCACACATCTTGATTATTACATGTGTATTTGCCCCAAAATCGCTTTTTCTGAATTGTACCATGGAATCTATAATAGAGTTCTATTCATTATACTCATAACACCCAGAGCACAAAGGAACCATTCATCCTACATGAAGCTAGAGTATGCAGAGTAAACAATCATACCTGCTCCAGTCTGACCCCTGCACAGGAGAGAAGAGCCCTGGAGACCTGTAGCTGGATGGCCTGGAGCACTCTGCTGTATTCTGTCTCTATAACGTTACAGCCCTTGCTGAGACGACATCTTCTTCCATAAGCAGCCCGCAATGCGCTATCTGATATGTGCCCGGTCCTCATAATCGCTCTGGTGCCAGTGCAGACCTTCTTCGAAACCTTCTGGTTGTTCTTCAGGTATCTCCGGACCAGGGCAGTGGAGCGCTCCTTCTTGTGAGCAAACTCGCTATCGGAAACTGCGGCCTCGCCATCGCTGTGTTGGTGAGCCACAGTAGTCTTTGAGATTGTGGAAGCCTGGCAGGGCATCCTCGAGCACCTGATTTTGGATCTCTTGTTGAGCTTCTTCAGGCTTGAGAAGATACTGTTGGCAGAATTTAAATTCACCCGATCCTGCGTTACTGTTTCCAGCCTTGCGGCATAGGCACACATGCAGTGGAAGCTCGACACGAACGGCGTCGGAAAGCTGATTCTCCTGGTGCTGAGCCTCTCCTCATCCAGGCTTGGCGGCTCTCCAGCGAGCCGCGTCGCGGCAGAAGAAAACCCCTCTGTTTTCCTCGGAAACCCTGTTTCCCAGCCTCTACTTTGAAAGGAGGCCTCTTGGCAGAACCCGTCTGTTTCCACTGGCCCACATGTGCTGCACTGCTGGCTGCAACACAATCCCTCTACACGGCGGCACAAAACTGTGCTGCAACAGCAGTCTTTGTGTACATAGTCCAGGCTGTCCAGGCTCTTGGATCTGCTGTCCAAAGGGCTTCTTGCACCATAGTCCATAAGTATCTGTTCAGATAATCTAGAGTCACAACAATCTTCTGTTGGATGTAGACGTTGTGAACATGAACATGTGATCAGTGGCTCAGAGTTTCTTCTCTCGTGTGACTCAGAACCAAATGATACCTTCGGATTTCTGTATCGCGTCAATGAGGCTGAAACCTCTCTTGCCTCCATTCTGACTCCCAGAATCACAGCAGCTTTCTCCAAAGATAAAGAGATGCTAGGTAGTCCAATTCCCACCTGTTCCTCCACACAAACCCTCATATCACAAAGCACTCGATCACAGATCTTTGGCTGTCAAAGCTGAATAGTGGGATTCAAAACTCTGCTTCAGATACCAAAAAAAAAAATTGCCTTGAAGCAAAAGGAAAAATTTGTTTCAAAATAATGAGCGGCACTCCTAGGTTGCGTAATGCTCAGCTCTGTCTTCTCCAAACTCTTCTCTAGAGACCTGATGGCCCACAAATGCTAGGAGGGAGAGAGAGAGACAAAGAAACAGAAACATTAAGAAACATGTATGCTGTTAAAATATAAACATTAATGTAAATTTTACTTGACTGCTAAGAAAGGCCTCCAAAAGCCACCAAAAATGCAAACAGAGCAGGAATCTCACAGACGTTCAGGAACATTCTGCCAGTTATTTTATATTGGGTGAGATTCTCATGTGTATTTGAGAAATAGTTTTCTCTGAGGAAATCACAGATGACCATTAAAAAAAACCTTAGAGCTTAGCATCAGGAAAAAATAAAATCAGACTTTAAAATGTGTGGGCCTCTGGAATGTGGGGCCTTGCTGGGGGCAGCCCGAACTAACTAGAAAAGTGGGGGATTAGTTCTATTGATTTTGGGCCTGCTCAGCCAGACAAGGTTCATCATTACAGCTCCCACGCCCACACCCACATGGCTATAAATCTCTGAGCTAACACAGCACGTAGCCTTCTTTCAGGGTTCGGTGTACGAGTCATCTGATTGAGATTGTAAAGAAAAGACAAGTAAACCAAAGGGGTCCAGAAAAAGACTCCAAGATGGAAAATACCACAATTACCATCCAGCTAATCCACACAGATTAAACTCTGTCTATCTAAATCTTCTCAATGTTTACAAGCTTCTGTACTGCAATCTCCAAAGCCAAAAACACACTTCATTCTAACTTCAGGAGCTACATCTTCCATTCAATTCATCCTTACCTTTCGCTAAGCACCTCAAAAGCTGTGTGAACGAGATGAGTGTGGGAAATAAACAAGAACACGCCCTAGGGATTTTCAGTAAACGCTCACAGGTAACAGACTTTCACATGACACACTCGCTAAATCTGGCACAGAGTCAAAACTGAGAAGGAGAATAAATAAACACTGGAACAAACCAAAGAAATCCAGTATGAACAAAGACTTGGGGCCAATGTCTATAATGAATGTGAAGTTAATCCTGAATTCTTCTTCCAAATGCCTATTTTCATCATCAGCAACCTGTTTCAACTGTTTCCAGACTGGCAGTGAGGGAGGGTGCGAAGCTGCGTGATCAGGCATGGAAGTTTGGGGAATTACGGGAATTTCCCCCCTCCTTCCAATCCCCCTCAATCACGCACACCCACTAGCTCACACAACCACAAAACACACACAACTGAACTCAGGCAAGGAGTCTAGAGGCCACACAGGCTGAAGAAGTAGAGCAGAGATACAGTACATCCATGAATTAATGAGATTAGCTCAAAAGCAAGCATGCTGTAGCAAGACAAAACTCAAGACAAGATAAAACAACAATAAGAACTGGGAATATACCTATATGGTTAAAGCACAAGTTGAAGCAGGCTAGCATGATTTGAAGAAATGAAAGAATTTCATATTTTTGTACATATGTATTGCATATTTTATTGCAAATGTTCCTTATTCGTAATCTACTTTCAATCTTCAACTTGATTTTACGACTGTGGGTGTGTCAGGTCACGTGTTGGCCTGATAACACAGAGCTACCAGTTTTACCATGTAAACCTAGGTGTGTTCACACAGGTTTAACACATACAAGCACAAATTCAAATAAGGTAATAGGAACAACAAATTCCGCTTAGCACAAATAACACATTGGTTTCAACTGAACACCACTTGGCACATCAACAGGCGGGTTTTGGGATTTAACCTCTTTTAAGTGGCTGAACTTCATACTGTCAGTGTAACAAGGACAAAATATTTTGCAGCATTTCTGCATCGGTGTGATTTGAGGAAATCGACTCGACTGAGTTTCGGGTTTAATTTCCTAAGGACTTGATACCTGAATTTAAAACCTTTTCACTGCCTAGCAGCAACATTCTTGATCGTATATCCAAAAATATTCTTGAAGAAAAAAAACTAGCAGCAACAGCTTGATCGTACATCCAAAAAGTTCATTAAAGGCCTCATAAACAATAGGGCCTGTAAAACAAGCCAGTCCATTTCCATTTGTTCAAATTTTCCATGATGCCACAAAAACCAATAATGGAGATCAGCAGCCCAAACTCAAAGCACCAGTGAAACAAAACCTCAGTGTTATTACGTTACACGGTCAAATGTGGGGAATCCATAACTTTATACACCGATTTCACTGACTTTAAAATAGGAAAAACTGCTTCAAATGAATTCCAAAAAGTCTTCATGCTACAGATTTGCTTCACATGTTCAATCTACTGTCCAGTCATCTATAATAGAAAAATAAGAAGACTTAAGATTTGACAGCAGAACGAAAACATGAGAGCAGTTATCACTGTCTGGAAATGTAATAAACTGAGCCAGGGTTCAATAAACCTATGGTTCATGAACCCTGAGGGATTCGTTGGTGATGGCAGATAGACAACGTCAATGCCACAATGTCAGTATCTGATTTATAGTATCATTATCCTTACAGTATTTATCCAGTATCCTTATAATTATTTATACATACATTTTATATTTATATATATATATATATATATATATATATATATATATATATATATATATATATATATATATATATATATATCCAAATTGAAAAGAGACATGTTTTGGCATTTATTAGTTAATTTTCACTTAGTCAAATGTAAATAAGGGGTTTGGAAATCCCTGAGCATTAAACCTACAGTCTGGAGCAAAACCTCTGCACATATTTTTTTTGTGTTATCTAATTGAACTGAATACTCGAGACCCACAAAACATGACACACAAACTGAACAGAAGTTTCAATCACTTCTAAGTCTCATTTCTGGGAAGCGTAAAGAAGCGCGTGCAAACAAACGCAAAGCCAAAGTGTGTTTCTAGAAAGTGATTCACAAACACTATAAACATGCATTATAACACAGCCCGGTGTTCAGCACGTGCAGATCGGCTCCTTTTATTTGCAGCAGCTTTACACTCATACTCACACACACACACACACACACACACACACACACACACACACACACACACACATATATATATACATATATATCTATATAAAAACACTCACCTTAAAAGCGCAGACATCTTAAAGCGCGTCATTGGCGTTAACGCGATGGACAGTGCGCGAGACTGAACAGAAAAGTTGTTATGAATGTGTGCAAAGGGATGCAATGACACCAAAGCAGGGTTTGGAGCGCACACAGTCTGCTCTGTGAACAGAAAGTGTGCAGACTGAAAGCCTTTGAGGTGTCACATCATAGGAATGTAGGGAAACAGGCGCACAGCTCTGCGTTCACCAGCGCGCGCGTAACGCCAAACCCACCTTCTGCTTATCTGCGCCATTTTTATTGCTATTTCTTTCCCATAAAATCCTGCTAAACCCCTTAGAAACATCTTATAGCGTTTTTTCCTTAACGCCTCTATTAACCCAATTAACCTCGTGCAGATATTTAAAAGCACTTCTGACGTCACCACTTCGTTTCCTGCGTTCACACATGCAGTGATTCGGTTGCTCTACTATGAGGGGGCGTGTCCTACTACTGGTTGCCATGGTAACAACGTGAATCGGTGGTGGTGGTGGTGGTGGCGCAACTGACGCTCCTCTATGGACAACAAACCCGTTTCCCTTTTCTGAAATAAAGCAGTTTGTGTATTAATATATACATCATATCATAGGGCGCTCTACTCTCAAGCCTTCATATTTGCATAAAAAACTTTGTTACGTCACTGGACACGCCCACATGTTGTAGTAGGTGTAAACGTGGCATCAAAACAAATATCCAAAACTATACTGCTGTCCTAATTAGTGGCTTTATTATAACGTACTATTTTAATATATTTTAGGTAGCACACTCTCAAAGAAAAGCGGTAGCTAATAAAATGCACCTGTTCTTATCAGTAAATGTAACGTAAAGCAGCAGTCCAATATTATCCACAAAGGGCCGGTGTGGGTGCAGGTTTTCACTCCAACCAAGCAGAAGCCCCATCTGATTCCACCTGTTTAATCAGTTATTCTTGGCTTTTAGTTGACTCTGGTGTGGCTTCTGCTTGGTTGGAATGAAAACCTGCACCCACACCGGCCCTTTCCGGTGGGATAAGATTGGATACCGCTGATGTAAAGGATAGATACCATTTCATCTTCAGTAAGCGTTCCAGGGGTTAGATTTAGAGATACACACTGAACATGAGACCAGTCTGTCACAAGGCACCACACACACCTAGACTGTAACCACACCAGCTACAAATATGTTTTTGGTTGGTGGGAGGAATCTGATGCTAAGACCTGCATCGTTTGTACCTTTAATATGTAGGTTTCATCTGGAAATGTGAATAGAGTGTAACACAAAAGATTTAAAATACATCATTTGCACCATAAGTACATAAGTTTAGACCTATCTATGCAACTGGCACAGAAAGATCTCACTGTCTTGTTAGGGTTGTATTAAGTTTATGAACAAATAGTTCAAGCAAAGAGTTGAAATATCTTTTATTTGAGACCTCACAGAGACCATGGGAAAGTGCCTGTAGATTAAAACTTATATTTATGAACACTGGTTTGTCAGCGTGTCCTTCAGAGCCTCAATTTCAACAAAACCATTGGTAATGGCATTGCAATGCAAGTACTTCATATCAAATTCTTTCAAAACAAAAACTCACATGACTCACCCAGTGACACCTGTAAACCAGACATGCCACTTTTTTTCTGTTGTTTAATTATCATCTCTGTTAGCACATTCAGAGCTTTTTGGAATGCCCCATGCTAGTCTTAAGCAAGGTCGAAGAAAATTACAAGGAAATGTTGAACATTCCATACCAGTCTTTTGATTCAGTCAGTAGGGTTAGGAGAACATTTCACCACTCACATATTGTTTAACTTTGTCATGCAAGGTATATAATTGTCTAGTAAGTCTTTAACTTTGTGATGCTAAGCTGTAAATTTGTCATGGATTGTGTAACATGCTGAACTTTGTGTAACATGCTGTAACATGCTGAACAAGAGTTGTGTGATAGTTGTGTGTATGTATGTATGTATGTATGTATGTATGTATGTATGTATGTATGTATGTATGTATGTATGAATGGGTGTGTTTTGGCTGGAGGAGACTGTAACATTTTGAATATGTTTGGATTTTGAAGCATTGTCAAGAACGATGAAGGATGGTGCAGTTTGATCACAGACTTAAATGACTGTCTGTTTGAAGCTTTGCATGTTCCTCCCACCTCTGAAAACTTGCCAGAAGATGAACTGGCTGTTTGAAATGGACTGTTGTCCCACCCAGTATTCCCAGGATAGGCTCTGGATACACCACAACCAAGACCAGGAATAAGTACTTACTGAATATCTGTTCAATTTGTAGCCAATGTCAATCAGTAGGTCTGGTCTTATTTATTAGGCAAAGTTGTAGAAACATCACAAGGATTAGCCAGGAAAATAGAAAGCCCTTCTCTGTTTTTTTTACACTTGGTTATCATGGGCATTCACCCATCTTTAGTAGAATGTTGAATATTGTGTGGGAGAATTGACCCACATGTTGAATGCATACTCTGTGCCAGTTATGTGTTTTGGGCGGAGTTGCAACGATTTTTCCAAATCCCAGTTCTCATTTAAAGGAATCTTTATGCCATTCAGAAGGAATGTGTGAGTCTGTTTGGTTCCAGACCATTACAGTGCATGTAAACCAACAAAATGTAAGGTTACAGCTTCTCCCTCTCTTATAAAAATATACACTTTATGAGCTCCAAGGTTTTGCATAATGTATTTGACCCCAAATCTTTTCCATCTCTTGAAAATAAAAAGCTGAGGACGTCACTGCGAATTTTACCCCAGTGTTAATGTCATGGGGTTTAAGTATAGAAAGCATCTATGGCCCTTTTTTTTCTGAAGTTGGATTATGATGATATTTATAGGAAGTAAACACTACTTTGCTAAGTAGGGTTCTTTTTAACAGCTAGTGTTTGGAGTTTGACAAAAATCTAGATCTCGATCGATCTAGTCATATGTGGCTATTTCATTCAGTTATTTCTATTTTTAGACAACTGAGATTGTTTTAGTCAATGAAAATTTCCTCAATATTTCCAAAGCATAACGCAACATTTCTAAATTTGCATGAAATAAAATGGCAGATTGCTGTATAAATGAATATTGCCATTGCAGGCTGACTCAAGCCACGTGGTGTGGTGTGGTCTTTGGTGTGCTTTGGCTAAATCAATGTTCTGGAGCTGGTGGAAACGTCACATGGTTATGGCGTGTCTGCAAAATGCAGCAGCTCCATTATATTATAAAAATACACTTCTTTCAGTGAGTTTTGTGTGTCACGCTAGTATCATGACACAATGCAGTTTTTCCTGATCACTGAATTCACAAAACGTCTGGAATCTGATCGGCCGGAAGCACTTGACTTGAGGAGTCACCAGTGTTAAAGCTTTTTACAGCTGTTTATAGCTGCTATAATATATAATCACAAGTTTCTTTCTAGAAATAAATGCTTAAAATAATCCACATTTCCTGCCAAATAAATCAAGATGATTTCAAGCTTGGAATTAGTAGAAATGCCTAGAAATAGGTTTTAATAATCTTAGATTCATTTTGTTGTAATCCTGTAATATTAAATACTAGATTACATTTGATTATATGTAAGATATTTTCACTTGTTAAGATGTGAGTCCTAATGTTTGCAGTATTCTAATGTTTCCTTTGATGACAGCAATCGTAATTATTGTTCAAACTTATTATTCGAGCAGGAAAGACTGATGGTGTGAAGGTCAGTGACACAAGAGCTCTAATCTTTCTAATCTAATCAGTAACTTCTATTTGGGAACTCAGATGTCTGGAATGGGAGGCACGGTGGCGTAGTGGTTAGCACGTTCGCCTCACACCTCCAGGGTTGGAGGTTCAATTCCCGCCTCCGCCTTGTGTGTGTGGAGTTTGCATGTTCTCCCCGTGCCTCGGGGGTTTCCTCCGGGTACTCCGGTTTCCTCCCCCAGTCCAAAGACATGCATGGTAGGTTGATTGGCATCTCTGGAAAAATTGTCCGTAGTGTGTGAGTGCGTGAGTGAATGAGTGTGTGTGTGTGCCCTGCGATGGGTTGGCACTCTGTCCAGGGTGTATCCTGCCTTGATGCCCGATGACACCTGAGATAGGCACAGGCTCCCTGTGACCCGAGGTAGTTCGGATAAGCGGTAGAAAATGAGTGAGAGAGAGATGTCTGGAATGACTAATATTTGCTATTTGCTCGTAGTCAGAAATGGAGTTAATCCCAATCTGGCAACCAAATTTCTTACCTTACACATGCATTTACTGCCCCCTACTGGAGTACAATTGTTGGCTTATTTAGGTTTTTTCCTTGAGGTTTGCTCAAGTTCTAGTAGCACTTTATATCACATCTTTATTATTTCATATAAATGGGATTATTTCTTTTAACACTCATCATTCATTCACGAATATTTGCAACACTTTCCCAGTAAGACTACTAGGGGGCGACAAAGCACATTTCTGAACTCTGTCTCCACCCTTGTCCTGTCATTGGTTGGTGCTCTAATGTCTGGATTATGCTCACCTGGTTTGTGTTTACTGTGTCTTTACTGTGTGTTTGTCTCCTCTACCCTGTTCTAACATGTGTTTTTGTCACACTTCTATAGTTTCTTGTACATAAATGAATTTCTGATGATATTCCGTGACTTTTGCACACTTGTTTCCCCTGTTTTTCCTCTTGCTCCATCCAGTTCTACACCTCATCATCACTGACGTCTGGTAAAATTTCCTTTGGGTAAAAGTTCAATTGAAAGGAGTAACATAAAATGCCATCGTGTCGTCACAGACCTAAAACACCACATCCGAGAGAAGTTCTGGAATCAGGGAGAGGCTTAAAGAAGAGCTGAAGATCCTCTGCACTGAAAGTAGCCAGTTGAGGTGGTAAGGAGGCCTCTGGGTGGAGGCCCCAGGGTCATCTCTGGACCTGCTGAGGGGATTAGATCTCCAGGATCCTCCAGGAGGGGGTGGAGGAAGGTGAGTTTCTCTGCTCCACCTGCTGCTACTGGGAGGGAGGGATGGCTAGGATAGGAAGGAAGGATAGGGATATGATGGGATAGATAGGAAAAGGAAGGACAGTATGGATAGACAGGAAGGAAGGAAAGATACAATAGGAAAGAAAGATCGAAAGGAAGAATGGGAAAGGGAAGATAGCAGGGAAAGGAAGAGAACAAAATGATAGGATAGTTAGGCAGGAAAGACAGAAAAGAAGAATAGGAAAGGAAGTAAAGAAGGAAGAAAGACCAGATGGAAAGGAAGGGAACGCATCCCAAAGTGTTTATTTCCTATTATACCACAGCAGTTTCCCGACTCTAGTTTGTTTTTGTTACAGAACGACACGTCGTACTTCTCGGTTTAAAATGACAAATGTTGTGGAAGGTTCATGAAACAAGATATAAATATCCTCAAAACCTCCTAATACACCTGCATGTTCTTGTAAACCAGATTATATTCACAGGGCTGTGATAAATCTCATAGTGGTGTTTTTGTGTATGTAGGACTACTGCTGTATGTGTAAAGCTGATTAGTTTACATTTATTACTAATTCCAAAAAAAAAAAACCCACATATGTGTGTGTGTGTATATATATATATATATATATATATATATATATATATATATATATATATATATATATATATATATAAATAAAATCTACAGAAGAATTTATTTAAAGTCAAAGTTTAAAAAACTGACAAGTGGATGGATTTGAACAGATATCCTGGTGATGTTTTAAGGCATGGAACAAGTGAGTGCCTTTACTGAACTTTGACTCGGTCACTGCTGAATGCTTCATTGTTAGATAAACACGATAAGCTTTCTAAAATGAAATAAATCCATAAACGAAGGATACAGTGTTCTTAATTAGGGTTAAACCATCAAACAGGGGCAAGAAGGGGTCATATTAGCACCTAATAAAAATGCATCATTTTAGTCTTGTGCAATAACTTAAATAAATAAATGCATAAAATCAATATTTATCTTGTTAATGCTTGTGCAGTAAAACTGGGACAAAGTTTAAGTCAAGTTCATAATTTCCAGGGAAGTGCTGGAGTAAATCTTAATCATAAAATACAGCCGGCGCGTCCATGATGTTTCATGGCACTTGAATAATGAATTATAAATGAATATTAAAAAATGAATAATAATAATAATAATGATGCCTTGGTGAGGCAGCTTACAACCTTCAGAATAATGTTCTGGCCAGCAGTCTATAGTAATACATTTCTAATAAATATAAGATATTCTTGATTAATTTAAAAAATAAATATATGCATGTATCCCTAAATAGAAAGCTAAGTGGTTGTAATTATGTATAAAAGTTCAAGATTATAGGTAACAGATTCTAATGCATAAAAGGTCTAGGATCTTTGGTATAAACATCTACCAAACAAAATTTTGTATAATATCACATTTAAATAATAATAATAATAATAATAACAATAATAATAAAATATATATATATCTTACTCAATCAGAGTAGGAGTTCAGAACAGAGTGTGTCAAAAATACATATTTGCTGACCTGGAATAAAATGTGAAATTATTTTGTACTCAGGTTCTCTGCTTTGTACTGTTGAACCACTTCCTGATCGCCACTCCGGTGGTGCTGCTGATGACGCACATCGCTCCTCCGACGCTCCA
This sequence comes from Tachysurus vachellii, assembly GCF_030014155.1. Lineage (NCBI taxonomy): Eukaryota > Metazoa > Chordata > Actinopteri > Siluriformes > Bagridae > Tachysurus > Tachysurus vachellii. Next base: position 24,200,574 of record NC_083461.1, on the reverse strand, counting down.
CCAAGTGGGTGTGCGATTAAGGAAGAGGAATTGCAAAATGAAGGCCAGCACCACATCCGTGGTCCTCATGAGAGCCACAGGACCGGCTTTCTCCACCTGCAGTGCTTTGGTTAGGAAGGTCTGGCCGCCAATGCCCAGGACCCCGATGGCCATCAGGTTCCACCTGTCCCAGCCGCACGATGGTACGGCCCACTCGTCTATGACGAACAACACCACGATACACTCTATGAAACCCAGGAGAGCGTAATACCAGACGGCGAGGTAGTAGTGCACGTTCTTGCCCATCTTCCTCAAGATGACCATGGTGCATGCTGCTGCAATGGCGCTGGAGAACGCAGCTATGGTACCCTTTATGTGGTTGCCGTAGTTGCTCTCGAAGCCAGAGAACTCGCGCCCGAAGAGGAAGGGTGGCCGCGCTATCAGGACAACTCCGGTGAGGGTGAACATGGTGAAAACGACGTCCCATAGAGTGCAGCGCTCCTTCAGGAAGATCCAAGCCAGCAAGGACGTGAAGACAGGGTTGCTGAATGTGATGACGGTGGCATCAGCCAGGGGCATCTGGAGCACAGCGTAGTACAGCAGGATCATAGCGTTCGATCCGAGGAAACCTCGGAGAAACAGGTACACTCGCATGCCTTGGGGACCCAGGAAATCAATTCTGAAACAAAATGATCAGACGTTTATAACACAGTTAGTTCTGGTCCACTAATTTGATTGGTCACGTGGCATTCCAAGAGCGCCGATATTTCCCATAACCGCACTGGGACGTTTCACTGTGCGTGTCGCTCCGCTCGTTTGTTTCCGCCATATAAATTTCCACTTCCTGGTTTGAAACGGACATAATCAGTGTACAAGGCACAAGATAGTGTGGAATATAACTATAGTCTTAAAATATGAAAGCTTGTCAGATGAAGATGAACATGAAGGAACCCCAGTAAATGGGCCGATCCAGACGATTTGCTTGGATGATTTTTTTGACTCATCCTGTGGGTTGAGTGTGGTTCGAGGTTTCTTAAAGTTCACCACTGTATCAAAAATGGTAGAAAAGCACATAACAGCAGCATATACGTTATTTTAGACAAAACTGTCGTGAAAATTAAACAGTGTATGCTGTATACTGGACACTATATACGTTTGTTTGGCTGCTAGTGTTTCTTGTTAAAATTATAAAAACAGTGGACGCTAACATGCGAAGACAACGGCACAAGCAACAACCACGAAATACAGGTGCAGCTTATTGAGTGAACGTTTTTAGCGAATACATCTAGACAGGTTTGGTTGATCCACACTGACCTGGAGTGGTACTTACTTGTAGTAGATCATGGCTGGCATGACGAACAGCATCTGGAAAAAGCAGCGAATGGCACTGATTTCCACGGCATGAATTCCGTCGATTTTCTTCACGAGAAGAGAAGCGACCGAAAAGAAGAGGGAGGCTAGGAGAGTGTAGACAAGGCCCAGGCCAGAGCATGCTTTCTTCTCTGATGGAAAACAACAAAGAATTATAGAATTATAAAATAATTATTTTCATTTGTGTTTCAGAACAAAAGCATGAATTGTACTTTGTTGTGGAAACTAATGACGTCATCGTTGAGTAGGTTACTTTACTTCCTGAACAACTGCAGACCATGTGTACTTCCTGGTCCATCTACCAGCTTTCACATTACCACATTATTCACACGTTCTGGTTTAGAATAACCTGCGAGTAAGAAAGCACCTAGACACAGAAGCTAAACCTGTTTACATGCCCAGTTTAATGACCTGATTTATTTTAATCAGTGTTAATTACTAAAAGAGCTGTGATGTGTGTATGTGTTTTGTGTGTGTATATAAAACCTGACAATAATTTCCAGAACTATCAGTAACGAGACTATCAGTAATCGTATAGATTAATTATTAATAGTCAAACTATTCGATTCAATAATCTCAAGAAATTCCAAAATATTAAAGGTTTTCAATGTAAAACAAACTGTTCCGCTGCTCTACCCTCATTAAAGGCGTCCCTGTGTTCTGAATGTCATCTGAGCTTCAACTTAGCTGATGAATTTGTCCACACTGTAATGCTGAAAATGTTTTTTTCTCTGAATCGGATTCTACCTGGCCAGGTTTCTGTAAAACGATCGTCGGATATGTGACGCGAGTGCTTCGCTGTGGGATTTGGCTTTGTGAGGTGTGAAGAAACAGAAGTGTCAGGTGTCTTGCTGGTCTCATGAGAAATAAAGAAAATAAAGAAATAAAGACAGCGTGGTTCGCTTGACTACCTGGTGGGTGAACAAACCGATTCTAAGGATCAAGTCATGGGAAAGTCTAGATTGGACACACGCCAAATTGTATCAATTGGACTGACTTCAAATGCTGAATGGAAAAAACCGGGGAACAGAAAATAACCAGGGACTTTCCAAGAGCCAGTTAATATCTGACTGATTAAATCGAGTTTCCTTATAGGAAAAGGGCAGGGAAGGTCTGATATGAATAATTTGTGATATAAGATGATATCTTGATTGCTAACACACATTGGAAGGAACGTGATTAAGGATTTATTGAAGGCCTGGGAGAGTAAACCAGTCTGATGATATAACGGCATCCTTTATAGTTACCATATAAATAATTTAAAAGTTATTGCTCAGCATGTCGAACGCTATAAAACACTTCCTTGTGGAAACTGCAGAGTTATACTACATGTGATGAGCTGCTGGATTTATACCTCTCAGTAATAGGATTACTCTGGAGAGAGAGAGAGAGCGATAGAGCGAGAGAGAGAGAGAGAGAGAGAGAGAGAGAGAGACAGAGAGAGAGAGAGTCAGGCAGACAGACAGAGAGAGACAGAGAGAGGCAGGCAGAGAGATGGAGAGAGTGAAACTTTATTTCTTTTCCTCTAACTGCACAATGTTATAGATGATGCATCAGAGATGCGAAAGCTGTAAGAGGATGGCGAGCTCTGCTGCTGGAGTAACAGCACTGCTTTTGTTTTGTCTTTATCTATATTATTATTATTAGCATTAACAGAGTTATGGTTAGTAAAAGTAAAAAGACCTCCCTGTGGCCTGTTGTTATGCTTCCTCATGTTTAAACACCACATAATCACAGTAAGGCTCTCACAAGGCCTTCTTGTAGTTCTCTACAACTGTTGTATTATAAGGATCTTATAATTATATTTTACAGGTAAACCTCCCACCACGAGCTGACCTCTAAAACTCTCACTCTGTGTGTCAGCATGGGAATATTTCCCTGTTTAACACTGGAGTGTTGTGTTAGGTTTTATTCAAATTGTTTAATCACTTTTAATCGTTCTTATAAAGCCACAATCAATCACACGCACACACACACAAACTCATGTACGCACGACTAGCGTGCGAATCTCTCGGTTTTGTCTTTTAAAACACATTTATTGAGACATTTTCTAGGACACAACTCAATAAAATCCCCCTTCAATAAAACAGATGAAAGTGAAATTGACGTGACATACAGCTAAGTATGTGAACACACACCCGGAGCAGTGGGCAGCCATTTATGCTGCGGTGCCCGGGGAGCAGTTGGGGGGTTCGGTGCCTTGCTCGAGGGCACCTCAGTCGTGGCCGGCCCGAGACTCGAACCCACAACCTTAGGGTTAGGAGTCAGACTCTCTAACAATTGGACCACGACTTCCCTCACATGACGTTTCTTATTCACACTTTGTATTATATTCTCACACACACACATTCACTACACTGGCCTTGATAGTTAAAAGGCTGTATTGCAAACCTGTCTGTGCTCAAATTAGTCAGAAAAAACTTCTCCTTGTGCCCAGATGCGGCTTTGTGACATTCAGTCCCAAGCTCACGCTGTCATTACTCAGAAGCCTGTTTGCAAGAATAGTTTTGAATCATTTTAAGATGCGTTTTATGTCGTTTTTCAGGAAACCAGAAATTGCACAATGCAACAGTGACAAGTATGAATCATGTACAGTAATGAACTAGATACCAGATAGTTAAGATATTTAAACAGTTCTTTTGCTGTAGTCTGGATTCTACTCAATGATAAAAGACTTTAATTAACTTAGAGAGAGAGAGAGAGCGAGAGCGAGAGAGCGAGAGAGAGAGAGAGAGAGCGAGAGAGAGAGAGAGAGAGAGAGAGAAAAAGATAAATAAACAATATATTACGTATATTATCTATAATATATTATATTATTATAGTCTGTAATATTATATATAATTATATTACATATATTATATATAATATATATATATTATTATAATCAGTAATCCTGTGGATGATTAGTTACTATAGCAGTTACTATAATAATAGCAGTGTATTAATATAAACCTGTCATATGACTTAAAGCCTGCAAAATGAATCAACACATTCTGGCCAATTAGATTACAAGAACGACAGATCCCGCCTCCATTCAACTCCAGCCAATCAAAATCCCGCATCGCAAAGCCTGCGTCGTTATGATTGGTCAGTGTGATTTACGGGGGGGTTAAATCCAAACGAGCTACAGCTTGATTTTTTTTTTTGTTATATCAATGACAGTGTTATAAAAGTTTCATAAAATAAACTAAAGTTTTAATACAATGAACTTTACTGTCTCTAACGTCGTTTAGATGACAAAATACATGTAAAGGTTCGGAGGTTAAAGTTAAAACATCACTTTAGAATGAAACAGTAAACAGATCCCTCTAAACAGTAAACAGATCCCTTCTGAACAGATCCCTTTAAACAGATCCCTGTAAAAAGTAAACGGATCCCTTTAAACAGATCCTGTGAACAGATCCCTGTGCACTTAGTCCTAGTGGTCTTCCTGATCAGATCATCTTACCTGTCTGACCTGCTCCTGCCTCCATGTCCTCCTCCTCATTCTCCTCCACATCACCGGGCACTTTTATAAACCCCTCGTCCTCCTCTCTATAGGGGAAAACAGATAAAACCGTGTCTTCTCCATCATCCTCGTTTCCTTCTGTGTTATTCCTGTGTCCCAAATCGTCCATATCGAGATGCACCTGTTACTCATATCTCGGTAACGTCCCCCGTCACACTGTTCCCTAAGCAGCACAACTTAGCTTTATCATTAACCTTGCGCACGCTGACTGCCAACGCCACGTTCTGCCGCTAGAGGGCGAGCGAGAGTTTTCGGTCGCGTCCCAATCCACACTATACCTTACTGTACTGCGAGTCCGGGCAGTAATCTACTCGTGTTGGTGCTTTATACGGCAGTTTGTACGTAAAACAAACGTGAACACTAGCGAGCACGTCAGGGGTTTCATATGAGTCGATATTACAGATTTAGAAGAACACTTGACATTGAGACTGGAAGCTCATTTAAACACGACCGTAACATGGAGTGCGGGCCGTAATAAAGGTGGCCAACCGAGTAGTTTCCCGGAGTTTTCACCCACCGTGATTATGGTTTCTACTCATTTATCAGAAAACATGCTTATAATTATGAATAAAGCTCGTTTTTAATAAGCAAAAGACACGAGCTTGTAGAATTCCCATGCTTAATACAATAACAGATATCACCTTTATATTAAAAGTGGTTTATTATTTCTACACAGCAATGACAAAGAGACAATTTCACATCTTTATAAAATGACACAACAACAACAAAAAAACTAAATCTAAATTCACTGCATTATGCTTGAATTAGTCTAAAGTCAACTGCAAAATGCAAAATTGTCCATTGAACCTACCTTAAAAAAACATTGTTGGCAAGATGAACTATTTGTAGTTATTTTTGTATAAAAGTTACAAACTGCTTAAAACTACAATAAAAATAATCTGTTGACAATTTACTAGCAAAACTATTACGACGTGTTAATCACTGAAATCTGCAGTTTCTGTTCCTTCATTGTGCCTCTCAAATGTCTGACTAGCTTTCGTTGGCAGGAAAATAATACACGAACAACAGCTTTTGTTAAGAGGAAAAGGGGTTAAAAAGAGGAAAACTGAATAGTGCAGACTAGATGTTGATAACAATAGTGAAGGACACAAAGGGTTTGTAGAAAGGCAGTCATCTGGAAGCGTCGTTAGTCATCTAGATAATGCGTGTGAGCTCTGAAAGCAAGCTCGTCTCCTTCGGTGTGTCCTGCTGCACTTTCTTTCATCAAAAACCTTCAAGCGAAGCTTCAATTGCTTAGATCGATGATGAGGTGTTCATAGATCTGTGTCCTCCCTTTGAAACTGGAGGCGAGCAGGAGCTCATGGTTGTCAATGGATACCATGGAGAAAGCTCTCGGTGCTTGAACGTTCAGCTCCTGGAAGTGCACGAAGCGACCCTTCTTGTAGTCCCACTGGTAGACCTGCGTGAGCGAGTAGTCGCTGCCAAGGATGGCGTACTGCCAGCTTCCAACAGTCACAGGCTGGAAGACCATGGAGCCACGTGATGGCACACTCTGCACCTCGGTGAACATGGCACCATCCCATCGCATCACCTTCGAGTCACCAATGAAGCGTGTCAGGCAGATATAAAGCTCACCCCTGGCTCGGAAGTGCTTGACGGCGTACACGTCCTCTGTCTCGGGGATGTCCGTGCGGCGCTCGAACCTCTTCTGGCTCCGGTTCCACTGATAGACAACGGGCCGCTGCGAGCTGCTAGACAGGATCAGATGGGGTTTGCTGCCGATCTCCAAGTACTCCACGTCTGTGTCCCGGTGCCACGGGTGTAGAGATTGGTGCGAGTAGAAGCCGTTGCCATTCCACTTGTACACTGTAGTGGATCCTGCTTTGGAGCTGTCAGCTATCGCGAAGAACCACTCGCCTTCCAAGCGGAAGGTCTCAACATCATTTGGCTTGCGGATCTTCAGGATATCGATGTCTTGGATCTTGATGAACTTGTGGGCCGACGTGTCCCATTTGTATATGTGCGAGCCCCCGAAAAGTTGTGCGACAATAATGAAAAGCTGGTCGTCGATCACCATCGGCTTACAGACGACGGTAGAGGTGCCTAAGAAGAAACAGACACAAAACAAATTAAACACAGCGTCATGGTGTGATGTGGTCTGAGGAAAACGAAATAGTGAAATGGTACAAGTTTAAGAATTTTTGGTTGCACACATATTTATTAGAGATCATAATAAAAAAGTGTGTATGTTTGCCAGCTCTTACTTTCTATACTTTCGAAAGGTCTGAACTCCATGTTGACGTGGTCCCATTCCATGAAGCTGCATGTTCCTGCAAAAGGCTGTGCAAACACGGCGTACTGATCGCTCCCGATGCTGAAGCCCTCTACCGAGATAGACTCAAACTTCAGGGTCTTCTTGGAAACAAACTCTGTAACAGAAAATACATGCGGAAATGTGTCTCGTTTAACAGGATCAGAAAACGGATCCACATTCCCGTTGACCGTCGTCTCACCTGCAGTTATGCAGTCAAACGCTTGGGGAATCAGCTCATTGATCTTCTTCCCTTGATAAAGCGGTGGCCCACTGCAGTGTATCTGGTCCACTGTTGCGTTGGTGTTGTGCATCCACTCGACTAACCATTTCAGCTTACAGTCACAGACGAACATGTTTCCTCGAAGATCCCTGATAGTACACGTCTTTAGAGTTAAAGCTGATGCCATTAACATTAAAAGGACTTTCTATCAAGGATTATTTGTCAAATGTGTCAGAACATACACTTTCGTTAAGGCATCCATTCCCTTGAAAACATCTTTGGGTAACGTCTCGAGGTTATTATAGGCAAGGCTCCTGATCGGTGCACAGATAAATATTTAAATATAAACCCGATAAACAGAGTTAATAATTTGCTCTCCAGTAATAAATATACTCACAGATGAAGGAGAGATTTCAACCCCCTAAAGGCCAAAGGTGACATGGTCTCGATTTTATTGTTTTCAATAAACCTGCAATAAATTGTCTCGTTTAAATTGTTAAAATTCAATCACTGCATTAAGTAATAAAGGGTGACACAAGGTACTCACAGGTACTCCAGGTGCGGCAGGCCCTGAAACGCATCTTCATCGATAGAGTCGAAAGAGTTGGCTGTAAACAAGCTGTCAACCAAATCAGCATACACACATACACACACACATACACATATCTAAGTCTGTAGTGTCTGAAAATAAATGTAGCTTTCTTCCATTTATCCTTTTAAAAATTGGTGGGACTTTTGGTGGGAAATTTTTTGGGGGGTTTACGCAGGAACATATGGTTATGATCCAGCATAAGAGTCAAAGTAAACACATACATAAGTCTGATTTCACAAAACCACATGTGAGGAAGTGTAAGTACCATAACGACTTCTTCCTGTATTGCTCCAGGGAAAACTACAAAAGATTCTCGCTCTTGTTCTCTCTCTTCAACAGCTGTAGTTTTAAATTTGTCTGATATTGTATGGGAACGTATATGAAATGTTTATCTGCTGCCCTGTAAATTATTACTGCAAGTACTCTCTAGTCTATGTGGTATTAAACTCTTTTAATTTAAAAAAGGGGACTTGTTATTCACATCCTTATAAAGAAAAGAAAAGTTTTTTCCCACTAAACTATTCCTTTAAAAGGAAGGTGTTTCAGGTTGTGCCACTGTATACTGATAATATGCATTTAATAGAAATCTCAACTCCTTACACTCAAATGAGCCTCGGAGGCACATATACACCTGGCGTGTGGCTAAAATGTGTCCAGACCATCTCCCGAAGTGGTTTAAACTAACAGATTTAAATCTGTTGCAAATGTGTCTTGGACGCAATTACACATGTATTTTTATTTGGATTATCTGTGGCTCTGGATAGAATCCTGACACTCGAAGATGCACACGAACCGACCAAATGTAAAAGACAAAGTAATTGTTATCTGCTGTGTGTAGTCTACTCTAACGTATTGTAAACAAATAGCAAAATTATTTGGAACAAAACTGAAATTTGGAAGCATTTTTGGGACAAATTGTGAGTGGTGTCACAATTTCTGAGGTTTTATTTCAAAAATCTAATCAATAATCATTCGTTCATTAATTCAAGACATGTAGTCAAAACCTTTTAACTGACTGACTTAAAACCTTAAAATGTACAAAACCAGACCAACAGAGCAGCTGCACTGTATAATTTACACACCACAACACATTGTAGTGTTGCCAGATTGGGCAGTGTTTTGTACTTCAAATCTTTTAGTCACATTTGGGATAGAAAAAACAACGTCTTTCGACAGCAGAGCTATATAATTTAACATAATTTAGACCGGTGGCAACGACTATTTAAAGTCATTGTAAAAGGATGTTTGTTATAGTGTATATGTTTATAGATTATAGAGTTAGAAATAATTTATGTTGGCAGAATGAGTGGTCTGAAAATCTGGAATTTCCTGCCGTAAACTTTCTAGCGGAAACTTCTAGGCAAATGATGTTGAAGGAACCTTTTAGAAGGACAAAAACCTTTTCCAGGCATTAAGTGGCGAGCTCCACGAAGACATGGTTTAAAAAGAATGCAAGAGCCAGGACCTCAACCCAACTGAACACCTTTGGGATGAATTGGAACCCCGACTTCACCCCAGATCTCCTCAACACCAGTCCATTTTCTCACTGATCTCACAGCTCTTATGGCTAAATGATCAGAAATCTCCACAGTTTCAGCGCTTCAACATTTACTTAAAGCCTTCTCAGATGAGTGGAGGAGGGACTTAATATGGAATGGGGTGTGATAGTCAGGTGTCCATAAACGTCTCAGCATCGAGTCATTTCGGATCATCTTTACTCTAGCTTTTAATTGTACCGTTCAATCTGGCAACCCTATTTAAGCGTTTTAAGTGATTAGATACGGAGCTTAATGGACTCCTTAATATTGGTCCTAGTGAAGGAACAGACAGTGCTTGTTTACAGACATTTGCACATCCAGCCTTCAGTAATTAAGAACAGACCCACAACAACACAATAACACAAAAGGGGACGCACTAAAAAAATAAATGAATGAATGAACGTTCCAAAATAAAACGCAGCCACTGGGTTGCCATGGCGACGTCCAAGCCATCAGAGTGAAAACACCATTAAGATGCTATAACGCAGTTGGAATTATTAATATAATGGGATAACAGAGCTCACAGAAGCTGGAGAGACGGCGTGTGCAGGAAGCTTCCTGGGGAAATTTCAGTTAATCCAGACTTCACGAATGATCTGTTGGAGAGACACGTCATAATACATCAACATGGATGTTTTTTTAATGTTTACGCGCAGCTACGATGGAAATCTCAAGTCAACTTACAATGAGACGACGTCCGGAGGGAAGGCGTGAGGAACATTCCTGATGTTGTCGCACAAAGCGTTATCTTTGGTGCATGTGCATCCCACAGGGCACCGGGGCTGCTTATTGCCCCTGCGGCTCTCCGCCGAGAGAAAGACCGCGGCGGCGCAAAGCAGCGTTACCGTGAACCACAGGGTCCCGCAACCGTGTCCCATCCTGTCCCGGTTCACTTCAGATCCTGCCTGGGATACAGTCAGACCAAACAGCCTTCTGTTCCTGAGGAAATCACGCCTATGATGCTATGAGGATGCGCGTCGTTTGATGGATAACGCAAAAGATCTCAGAAAAGCATCCAAGCGTCTGGACCCGAAGATAAAGACGCTCCAATGCGCACGTAAAACCTCCCGGCTCAAAAGATAAATACAGCAAATCACAATAACATCAACCAGAATTGGACAGAAATCCCTCTAAAGCCCGTCAGCCTTGTGTAGAGACCATGCCAGCCCACCAAGGAGACACTGATACAATAAATAAAGATGTGTGCAGGGTTTCAGCCAATGGTCTTGTGGTTTATCTCTTTTCCTGCGATTGCGCATGAGCGCTTTCTGGGAATTAAACTCATCGGAATATTCATGAGACATAAAACACGCACCTGAGTCCCAAGCTGCGAGAAAAGGATGCTGTTGGGCTTTGTAGCTTCATTATACCGTGTTTTATGTCCAACATTACACAAAAGCATAAATAAATAAATAAATAAATAAATAAATAAATAAATAATGGGTTAACTACTATATTTGTGCTCATCTTGGTGCTGTTATTGTTGTGGCTGTAGTAGGTGGTTGTTGTTGATTTTATTGTTGGTTGTTGTAGAAATAGGTTATTTTTTGTTGTTGCAGCAGTAGAAGGTTTTTGTTATTATTGTTGTTTTAGTAGTAATAGGTTGTTTTTGTTGGGTCAGCAGCTGTAGTCGGTTGTTATTGTAACTGTAGTTCGTTGTTATTGTAACTGTAGTAGGTTGTTATTGTAACTGTAGTAGGTGGTTATTGTAGCTGTAGTAGGTTATTATTGTAGCTGTAGTAGGTTGTTATTGTAACTGTAGTAGGTTGTTATTGTAACTGTAGTAGGTTATTATTGTAGCTGTAGTAGGTTGTTATTGTAACTGTAGTAGGTTGTTATTGTAACTGTAGTAGGTTATTATTGTAGCTGTAGTAGGTTGTTATTGTAGCTGTAGTAGGTTGTTATTGTAGCTGTAGTAGGTTGTTATTGTAGCTGTAGTAGGTTGTTATTGTAACTGTAGTAGGTGGTTATTGTAGCTGTAGTAGGTTGTTATTGTAGCTGTAGTAGGTTGTTATTGTAACTGTAATAGGTTGTTATTGTAACTGTAGTAGGTTATTATTGTAACCGTTGTAGGTTGTTATTGTAACTGCAGTAGGTTGTTATTGTAACTGTAGTAGGTTATTATTGTAGCTGTAGTAGGTTGTTATTGTAGCTGTAGTAGGTTGTTATTGTAACTGTAGTAGGTTGTTATTGTAACTGTAGTAGGTTGTTATTGTAGCTGTAGTAGGTTGTTATTGTAGCTGTAGTAGGTTGTTATTGTAACTGTAGTAGGTTGTTATTGTAGCTGTAGTAGGTTGTTATTGTAACTGTAGTAGGTTGTTATTGTTACTGTAGTAGGTTTATTGTAATTGTAGTAGGTTGTTATTGTAACTGTAGTAGGTTATTATTGTAGCTGTAGTAGGTTGTTATTGTAGCTGTAGTAGGTTATTATTGTAGCTGTAGTAGGTTGTTATTGTAACTGTAGTAGGTTGTTATTGTAACTGTAGTAGGTTATTATTGTAGCTGTAGTAGGTTGTTATTGTAGCTGTAGTAGGTTATTATTGTAGCTGTAGTAGGTTGTTATTGTAACTGTAGTTGGTTATTATTGTAGCTGTAGTAGGTTGTTATTGTAGCTGTAGTAGGTTGTTATTGTAATGGTAGTAGGTTGTTATTGTAGCTGTAGTAGGTTGTTATTGTAGCTGTAGTAGGTTGTTATTGTAACTGTAGTAGGTGGTTATTGTAGCTGTAGTAGGTTGTTATTGTAACTGTAGTAGGTTGTTATTGTAACGGTAGTAGGTTGTTATTGTAGCTGTAGTAGGTTGTTATTGTAGCTGTAGTAGGTTGTTATTGTAACTGTAGTAGGTGGTTATTGTAGCTGTAGTAGGTTGTTATTGTAACTGTAGTAGGTTGTTATTGTAACTGCAGTAGGTTGTTATTGTAATTGTAGTAGGTTGTTATTGTAACTGTAGTAGGTTGTTATTGTAACTGTAGTAGGTTGTTATTGTAGCTGTAGTAGGTTGTTATTGTCGCTGTAGTAGGTTGTTATTGTAACTGTAGTAGGTTGTTATTGTAACTGTAGTAGGTTGTTATTGTAGCTGTAGTAGGTTGTTATTGTAGCTTTAATAGGTTGTTATTGTAACTGTAGTAGGTTGTTATTGTAATTGTAGTAGGTTGTTATTGTAGCTGTAGTAGGTTATTATTGTAGCTGTAGTAGGTTGTTATTGTAGTTGTAGTAGGTTATTATTGTAGCTGTAGTAGGTTGTTATTGTAGCTGTAGCAGGTTGTTATTGTAACTGTAGTAGGTTGTTATTGTAACTGTAGTAGGTTATTATTGTAGCTGCAGTAGGTTGTTATTGTAGCTGTAATAGGTTGTTATTGTAACTGTAGTAGGTTGTTATTGTAGCTGTAGTAGGTTGTTATTGTAGCTGTAGTAGGTTGTTATTGTAACTGTAGTAGGTTGTTACTGTAACTGTAGTAGGTTGTTATTGTAACTGTAGTAGGTTATTATTGTAACTGTTGTAGGTTGTTATTGTAACTGCAGTAGGTTGTTATTGTAATTGTAGTAGGTTGTTATTGTTGTTGTTTTAGTATAAGCACATTGTTATTGTTATTGTAGCTGTAGTAGGTTATTATTGTAACTGTAGTATGTTGTTATTGTTGTGGTTTTAGTATTAGCACATTGTTATTGTTGTTGTAGCTGTAATAGGTTGTTATTGTTGGGTCAGTAGCTGTTGTAGGTTATTATTGTAACTGTAGTAGGTTGTTATTGTTGTTGCAGCAGTAGCAGCATTCAGACCTGTTAGAATTAACTATAGCTGAATCGTTATGCAGACAATTTTAATGATTGCTTTAATAATGACTATATACCAGCATAAACAATAATGATACTTTAATGCACTAATAATATATGTTACAAGAATCTGTTAAAAGTAATTCAAATATTTCATCATCCTTGTCACAAAGTACATACAAAACAATCTTATACAGCCAACAGAGGTTAGTAAAGAATAAATGTTATACTACTGCAAAAAAACATCATTACAAAGCTACCAATCTATAAAAGGAACTCATTAAGAAGCCGTTACAGGTGAGGGGCTATAGATCAAATATTAAATATTACTTTATGTCTAAATATGTCATTATTATAATGTTACACCTGGGGAAAATCCAATATGGACTGAGCAGCTACCATCTTTACCAGTTAAGTTTACCTTTTCCAACTTTCTTATTCATGACATTTTCTAATGGCATTAGTGTTCTTTTCTAAAATTCGTTCGGAAATGTTGTCCATTTTACCACCTAAAACAAACATGTTCTACCAGTTTGATCACCCCAGTGTGTTCTGGCAGCTAGAAGCTGGTCGGTGTGAGCTGAGTTTTTCAGCACAGACACAAGAAACCTAAATATTTCTGTTCATTCACTCCATTTATCATGCAGTAATAATTTGACAGTTATGGTGAACTCTGTATGGCCGAGCCATTCTTTGTTCCGTTCACTGGGACATTTTTCATCTTTTCTCAAAAAGATTTAAAAACAGTCGAGTTTTTGTTTCCATGCTTCACCCTCTCTCTCTCCCCCTCTCTTTCTCTCCCTCCTGCCATCTCTTCCCCTCTCTCTCTCTCCATCTCTCTCCTTCCCTCCATCTCTCCCTCTCTTTGTCTCTCTCTCCCTCCCTCTCTCTTTTTCTCTCTCTCCCTTCATCTCTCTCTCTCTGTATCTCACTCTCTCTGTCTCTCTCTCCCTCCATCTCGCTGTCTCTCTCCCTCCATCTCTCTCTTTCTCTCCCTCCCACTCTCTCTCCCTCCCTCCATCTCTCTCTCAGTTCATTCATCTAGAACATTTCAGAGAATAAGAGACTGGTTGTTATGGTCTGACATAAAAAGCATCATTCCTCCTCCTCCTTTTCCTCTCTGAATATTTTCATTTAGAGATGAAAACAAGGCCAGTCTATGTGTCTATGTGGCCATGAGACATTTTCTTCCAATCTTCACAAAGACAATTGATCCTTTTGCGTTTGTTTATATTAAAAAGCTATTCTTATGTGTAGATAAATCGGATTTTTATGTTGGTGTCGTTTAAGGAAAAACAGCCCAGTTAAGAGCCGCTTATTCACTAATAATATAAGTAAATAATTATGGGGTTGAGTTTTGGTTTTGTTCAAAATTCTCTGAGTTTTATGTCATGGATTAAAGTATGTGCGCTCTTTGTATTTGGATGCCCCCCCATCACCACGTCATCACTGCGCGCCTCAAACTAATCGCCAGCGCTGTCGCGTAAACACAGAGGTGAGGCATGGATCCGAGCGGACTCAACCTCGTCAAGGTGGTTATAAATAACCGAGTGATCATTTAATATTATATCAGATTATAAGAGTTTGCTGTGAATAGATTTGTGTCGCTTAGATTCTTCTTGGTTCTCTCGATGAGTCCCATATTCCCTGTTGACCCTATAGATACTACAGATGTGTTCTGCTTCAGTAGATTTACTGCATATAGCAGACACCCTTACTTGTTATCTCATGTACATGTCTCATGAGATAACAAGTAAGGGCGTCTGCTATACGGTACAGCTGATCAGCAGAGGGTTCAAGGCTATCTTGGTCAGGCTGGTGGTGGATCCTGGGACCACATTGTGCAAGACACCAATACAAACACACCATTTGCACAATTTTAGAGCAATCTAGAATAGTAAAGTTTGTTGGATTTGATGGGAAACCCACATGACGACATGACAGTTTGTCAGTAGCTGAAGCTCAGGATCAGATCACGGACAGATCCTGTAGCTGTAAGAGAACTCTCTCACTTTACAGCTACAGGATCTGTCCGTGATCTGATCCTGAGCTTCAGCTACTGACAAACTGTCATGTCGTCATGTGAGTTTCCCATCAAATGGCTCCATCTCTTCTGGAGCATCTCTTGCTCCATCTCTCCATCTCTTCAGTCCTTCTACAAGACAGGCCTGTATTTTAACGGAAGCAAAAATGTACATAATTTTTATTTGTTTATTAGTCATATGGTCTATGTGCAGTCATTAAAATAATTTTATTCATCATAATATTGTTAATGACACAGAGGAAGTGGGAACTGATTGCCCTTCATTTTACAACTGAAATCGGATGATCAGGATCAGATGTACGGCACATTGCTGAAGTGGAGATTCTAGGAGCTGACGTTCACTTCCTGTAAAGATTACGAAGCATTTCAGCTCTCTGGCATCGTCTGTAACCCTTTTTGCTGATGATTCATGTCTCGTAATGAAAGATGACCTTAAAGTTCTTTAAAAACCCAAATGCTTGCAAATCCCCGGAGGATTCGTGGCTCTTGTACAGCAGACAGATGTCTTGTTTATCACTTATTCACCAGTTGGAGATGTTTTTGCTGTGTAGGTGCACGGAGGCGGTGGTTATGACTCGGATTTCAGTGATGATGAGGGTGGAGGAGGCACATCACAAAGTGGAGGGAAGAGGTGAGGTGTTTTTGCTTGTTTTTATAAAACATTGATATATATTTTTTCACACATTTACATTTATTTTATAATAAACAGCCAAAATATCTAAAATATCCTCGACATTTCCTTACATCTACAGCTTTTAATAATCTCTTTCTCTCATTATGTTTGTATTGAACTGTAATTACACTTTTTTAACAGGGCACGTGAAGATGAGCTGCTGCAGAAGCCTTTCCCCAGAGAGAAACGCTCCAAGGTTGCTCACAGTAATGTGGCTGCAGAGGAATGGGACAGGTAGATAAGATCGAATATAAGGTGTAAAGTGTTGGTCTGTTCATCCTGTGTACTAATCCTGATTTATGTTACAGGGAGGAGGCCAAAAATCGGCGCCATCATCTAATATCGATGAATGCCGTATCCTTTCAGCTAAACATTGATGCTTTTCCTAGAAATTTTGCAGCTTTAACCGAATATGATTTATGACGATATATCATATGATATATCATATGATGATATGATAAACGACTATCACGTTCTTCAAAACCTGTTGATCCTTGATGCTGGCTTTAAGTTTGAGAGGCATAAGAAGTTTGTCAGCGATTACATACTGTACTATGGAGGAAAGCTGGAGGACTTCAGAAGATCCATGTGAGTAGCAGACGCTTCTCCGTCCATCTGAAGTGCCACGGTAACGGACGGACGGACGGATTTGAATCTATATTTATCGTAGAATTTTGATTCAGAACTTGGTATAATTAATAAATCCTGGCATTGGTGTAATGCCAGCATATACAAAAAAAAAATTGTGATCTCTTTGTATGCTCATCTTCATGATGAGGACGGGGTGGGGGGTTGTGTCCTCCTTGATCATCAGTCTCAGTAAATAATTGTGAAACGTATTATTGTTATTTTTTTTAAGCTCGTCTGCTCGCTTCTGTTTAAATGTTGTTTTTTTACAACATTTATCCCATATTAAGTAATTACGCATCCGTGTGCAGGACAAAAGACAAGACGGATCTGGACGTGGTTCGAGAAAATCACCGCTTCCTCTGGAAGGATGAGGATGAGGAAGATATGACATGGTACATTTTCATTTCCTTTCTAAAACCCACTTCTAGTTAAATCATCTATTTTCGGTCATACCCCTTAACAGATCTGCCTTTTCAGGGAAAAAGAGCTGGCAAAGAAGTACTATGACAAGCTCTTCAAGGAGTACTGTATTGCTGACCTCAGCAGATACAAAGAAAACAAGGTAGATCTCGTTCAGTCACTTATGCCCTCGTGTCCGAACTCATCGTTTCAGGGGATGATGATGATGATGATGATGATCCTTTTATGTTTCCTTTTTGTAGTTTGGATTCAGATGGCGTACTGAAAATGAAGTAATATCAGGAAAAGGTCAGTATGTTGTATATTATTATTCCTTAAGGCTTCTTTGAATAATAAACCCTTAATCAGGGTTTATTATAAGTCTTCATTTTAGTGTTTAGTGTCATGCGTCGTCTCTTCTTCGGCTTTCAGCAGTTTTCTCCTCAGCTATATAGAAAGAAACTGTTTAAAGTTGTCCTCTCTGTTTAAAGTCGTCCTATTGTGAATAAAACAGAAATAAAAGAAATGATTTATTCTTTCCGTGAATCTCTCTCTGTACCAAATGACAAACGGACCGGCACCGGCCCTGTGTTTGGGGACCGCTGCTTTAAAGGGTTAAGATGCTTCATGAATAACTTTTATCTTCTCTAGGATCTTCTCTTTAATCGTCTTTTTACCAACATTTCAAAGAATTATGTCACGAGAAGCAAAACTTTACACTAAGAATTATTTTATTCACTTTATTCCCATTTCACCGAGTCTGTGCCCAGATTATTAATAAACTACAATTAAACGTGTAGATGTTTATTTACATGAGGTTATGTGGTGTGTCACTTGATCCACAGACTGATCCTTGTTAGTGTCATAAGCACATTGTAAATTATATTAAGGCTCTTAGCATCTAATAAATGGTGCCACTAGACGGCGCTAGAGCTTCAGACTTGATGTTTCTGTGCAGGAAATATAAATCATAAAAAAATTATAATTAATCACAGCTTCTTTTGCATATGAACTAAAATTTAAAAAAATATATTTATATATTTTATTTAAATTTTTATTTTATTATTATTTTATTTTACATATTTAAATGTAATATTTAAGTGTCATTAATTAGCATGTGACGGTCTCGAGTTCTTCTTCGGATCTATTTCATGGTCTCAGAAATATTGGATCTATTTCATGGTCTTACATAACTTTGTGGAAACTTTTTAAAACAATTAGACACAGATAAACGAATTGAGTTGTTTTCCGTTCATTCCCGTAGGCTACAATCTCAAGGCTTCGATATATTAACATCCTGAGTCCAAAGAAGTTATAGTGCACTTTGCTTATGTAGTCATAAAATCGGTTGCTAGGTAACAGAGAGGTCAATGAATTGACTAATAGTTTGGATTTCCAGACTTGAGCTAAGACGCAGGGGGGCACGGTGGCTTAGTGGTTAGCACGTTCGCCTCACACCTCCAGGGTTGGGGGTTCGATTCCTGCCTCCGCCTTGTGTGTGTGGAGTTTGCATGTTCTCCCCGTGCCTTGGGGGTTTCCTCCGGGTACTCCGGTTTCCTCCCCCAGTCCAAAGACATGCACGGTAGGTTGATTGGCATCTCTGGAAAATTGTCCGTAGTGTGTGATTGCGTGAGTGAATGAGGGTGTGTGTGTGCCCTGTGATGGGTTGGCACTCCGTCGCCTGAGATAGGCACAGGATCCCCGTGACCCGAGGTAGTTCGGATAAGCGGTAGAAAATGAGTGAGTGAGAGATGAGCTAAGACACAGTAATATGAGAGAGTTGTTCCAGGCTTCTAGAGTGTGGGTGCAGATCAGATGATTGAGATGTACTATATGGCCATGTAATAAAAAAAAGTTTCCCTTCGGTGGAACCGAGAGATCCAAACCAAGATCTATGATTTTCCTTTAAGCTCATTTAGAACCTCGGCTGAACCCCAGACCTCCTTGGCTCAACATCATACATAGCCTGATCTGACTAATGCTCTTGTAGATGAATGAATGAACACAAATCCATGCAACATCTAGAGAGTGGAGGTTATTATAACCACAGAGAGAAGATGAAGAAGATCGGCACATGGAATGGTCAGCTGGTTAGTTAATTAGTTAATTATTTTATTTTCCTTAGAAATAATACCTCAAACACCTACAGCTAACTACTATTTATTAAGTACACGACTAAACACTTAGACTCGTCCGGAAAACATGACTTGACTTGATTCTGGCACTAACAGAGAGCCGCTTTGTCTTTCGAACCCAAACCCTTCACTTCAGCTATTACTTCATTTACTGTTCAAATAAATGCTCCGGTTGAAAAAAATGCCGTCTTTAGACACACTTTTCCTGAAGGAATAACAAAAAATTTGTGTGTGTGTGTGTGGCATATACCCAGGGCCTATGTTCATAAACCATCTGTTGTTAAACCAGTACAAGCTGGAGGAGTGATGTAGCATTAACCCCTCCCTCAATCAAAACACACACACACACACACACACACACACACACACACTTACCAGCAAAGCAGCAACTATACAATAATCCTACAGCTGTATGTAATACAGGATTGTTGCCATCACTGAAGCAGGGACACACTCTGTTAGGGACACACTCTGTTAGTGTTTTTTTTTTGTTCCTCACGATGCCTTTATTTTTGCCAGATTTACAAGGCGTAACAGCTTGACCGCAGCTCACGTGAGCTTAAGCGATGAGTGACAAGCACGTCACTGTGCAGTGCAGATGAGATAATCCGTGCAACACGAGGATTTGTGCTCAGCTATGTCACTCTCGCTACCTGAAAATCGTTCACCAGCGACTAAAGGTCAGCTGGTGGACGTCAATACCGAGACCTTGTCTGTATAAATGTTTTCCACACGGTCAGTTGGAGTGGGACCGAAGGTTAGCAAAATGTCAACAGAATGCAGGCTGCAAGATAAATACTTCCCTTTGGAAGATCTTTCTGTAATCATGTCCCCGCTCTCACAGCTGACATACTTCGGCTCTATTCCAGGCCCCCGGGCTCCGTTCTTTCATTTTAACTTGTTTCAACGTGCTTCAGGTTTCTCCAACCAACAGGATTTGTTCAGATCTGTACTTCTGAGGTGAACAAGAGTCAGTACAATCGGTTAGGAACATGAAGGTGAGGTGACATTTAAAGCTGTCCAAGATGCTTGGGAAAGCCCAGCGCTGGTGTTCTCCTTATGACGCACTTTACGATCCTGCAGCAATCTGGAGGATCCCCTTTAATCTTAAGGCCAGAATTCTGTAAAAGGCCATGTGACAGACAGTGCTCTCTCTCTGTGTCTCTCTCTGTGTGTGTCTCTCTCTCTCTCTCTCTCTCTCTCTCTCTCTCTCTCTCTCTCTCTCTCTCTGTCTCTCTCTGTAACTCTCTGTGTCTTTCTCTATGTCTTTCTCTCTGTCTCTCTGTGTCTCTCCCTGTGTCTCTCCCTGTGTCTCTCTCTCTCTCTCTCTCTCTCTCTCTCTCTCTCTCTCTCTCTCCCTCTTTCTCTAAACACTAGTAATCAGTTATAAATGACTCTAAATGAGACAGTACACAGTCAGTATGTTGTGATTCACCCTGACGCTCCACTTTATCCCCTTACACTCGTGTAGACTCTGAATCCGAGGTGTAAATGGGACTGTTTTGAATTCCACCCAATCTTTTGCTCCCATATGTACAGTTTGACCAATCTGCAGACTACTTCTTTCTGATTCTGCAATTATTTTATCCTCATTATTATTTTTGTGACACATTAGGTTTTATTTATCTTGTGGTGAAGATGTGTGAAGGTGCTTGCGTAGGCCAAACTAAACACAATTACTAAAGCCTTATGTTCTTTATCAAAAGCATGTGTGTGTTTAGTGACAGACAAAATTATACTATCGAGTTAAAGGCTTTTTTTACTTGCTCCTACTCAGCTAAAAATATCTAATAGTATGTAATATTAATAATAATAATAATAATAAGTGAGATTTTTTTATTTGTTTTATTTAGCTGCCAACTTCATGTATGATGCATTTTAAATTTTTGTCACTTATTTCAGTAAATATGGAGCCAAAAGAAGTTTTAGATCACACCATATAGATCTTTTTTAAAAAATCAGGTTTATTATTTATTTGACATTTAATTCATTTAATTTAATTATCTTCTATTTATATGAATTATAACAGTTTTTGTTTTAATATGTTTATTATTATTTAAATCGTTATAAAAATTTAAAAATTAGAAAGCTATCTTGCTTTCCATATTGTAAAACTCCATATGAGTAAAATTATTATTATTATTATTATTATTATTATTGTTGTTGCTGTTGTTGTTGTATTGTTCATCACAGCAGTACGTATACTGATGCTTTTGCAGGCCAGTTCCTGTGTGGGAATAAACGCTGTGAGAAGAAGGAAGGTCTGAAGAGCTGGGAGGTTAATTTTGCTTATGTGGAACAGGGCGAGAAGAGGAACGCTCTGGTGAAACTACGTAAGGCAGCAACAACCCACTGCTCTGAATCTTCCTCTGTGTCTCCACAGAAAGGCCCTGAATGGATCTAAGCTCATTACATTAGACTTAAAATAAAGGTTTTCACTCCAACCAGTGAGATGGAGCTCATTATGAATAAGACTGGACACTTGTTCTTCTTCTATACCTTCTATAAAGCTCTGTTTATTTATCTATCATATTATTGACGGAGATTTCTGTTTCTCTCATACGTCTTCTGTAGGTCTCTGTCCAGAGTGTTCCTTCAAACTGAACTACCATCACAAGTAAGGAGATTTCAATTCATTTTTTATTCACTAGTTCTGATAAAATAGCCACATGAGATTTTTTTTAAGGCGCAATCCAAAATGCCTACAAAGATAACACAGAACGATTCGGTCAGTCATCACGATCGGAGCCGTGTGTCTGGTTTCGAATCTATTTTCTCTTTCTTTCAGGAGGAAAGAGGTGAAGGTGAAAAAGAAACGCAGATCAAAAGAGAACGGGGATGAGCTACAGGATAAAAAGTCCAAATGCAAGTCCAAGCATAAACGCAAAGAGAAACACAAACACAAAAAGAGACAAAAAGGTAACAGTTGTTTTTACTTACACTGGTGGGTTTTTTATGTTATCAGAGGTTTACACGTGCCGTCGACCTTTGAGTCATCGAAATGTTCATGTTCTATGTCACTCTTTGGAGTTAAACGGGGCCTTGTTACGTTATGTAATGCCTTTGGGGAAAGAAACCAGATAGGTAGATTCCTACAGGACTTCTGTGAAAAACAGTAGCAGGAAAACATTCCTATACCTGTCCGTGCTTGAAGTTTGACATCTCAGCTTAGAAAAATAAACTCGTTGATGCGTCTTGCTGAACATTTAAACATACATTTTAGCAGCACGGTGTAAAATCTTCGAGTGATATTTAATGATCAGTAGTACATGGTGTAACAGACTCCTCCATCTTTCTCCATCTACAGAGCACTCTTCCTCAAGTTCTGAGGATTCCCATGAGTCTGAAAAAGGTTTGTGTTTGGTTTCTTCTCTTCTGTATAGTAAACGCATCCTGGACTCAACATCTAACTTCTAAACTCTTCTTTTATTGTCAGACTTGGAAAGTGAAGAGGAGACTCAAGGCCCATCAGATTCAGACTACTGGAAAGGTCCAGCTCCTCTTCTGGAGGAGAAATCACGGTGAGCTTTTCCAGAAACGGTGTTCACAAAAATCCACTTTCATAACAATAAAAGCTCCAGGGGTTTCTTCTAAAAACCTATTCACACAAATTAAGAAGAAAACCTCCGACTGGAATTTCTGAGCTAAAGTAAAAGGTGGGGTTGACCAACAATCAGGTGATCAGGTGGCAACCCCGAATGGTAGAGCAGCCGAAAGAGCAACAAGAAGATTAACTGAAAGAAAAAGAAAGTTACACAAGAGATGGCACCAAATTCTGTAAGAGTGAAAAATGTTCTGAACAGAGATCCTGTACCAGTGTCTCCGTTGTTATTAAACAGAAGATGTTCCTTAAAAACGTGTTTCGATGGACATAATATTGTGTTCGCTTGAATGAACACTTTATTTTGATGCTATCTATAGTGTAGATCATCACATAACTGATTTGTTTCTCTTTTCCAGGGAAGAGGAGTTTGATGAATACTTCGAGGGCATGTTTCTTTGAGCAGGACCGCAGGACGACCTTCCGGACGATCTTTCCAACGATTCTTCTGTACAGAGCGAATAAAACGCTCGCTGCTTCGGTCGACGGCCGCATCTCTCACTCAGATTAAACAGTTTACATGTTCTGGATGATAGTTCTAAACTTTTTTTATTTTTTTGTATTAACTGCAGACTGTTTGAAACTCTGACTGAATTTGAGGCTGTCTATTAAACAGGATTGCAAAGGTGTATGTCAGTTATCGGAAAAGAACATACCGTGTCCGTATCTAAAACTCGTACGTGCTCATACAGACATGGAGGTGATTATTCTGCTTACTTTATAATCAGAATCCAGTCACAAAAACATCCATCCGTCCGTCCATCCATCCATCCACAACGGTGATTATCCTACTGGGTCGCTTGAAACTTGGAGCTTATCCCAGAGTACACCTTGGCTGGGCTGTAGACACCAAACAAACTACATTTAAAGCTCTTTTCTCTGTAATGATTTGTGATTCGTGATACATCAAGTCTGACCTTTAGAATAAGAACGTTCCAGGGTTTGACTGAAGCAACCTGCTACTACTCTCGGACACCAGCCACCTGAGCCTCTTTACTGTGAGATCATCCAGCTTTACTAGATAATCCCTGAGATGATAGAGACATCTCAGTGACTTCCAAGTCCTCCCAGTCCTCTAAAGAACCTGACAGAAATAGTTAAGTGTATAGATAAAAAGGGCAGTAGAGAGTGGCTCTTTAGGACACCGGAGATTTGACATGTTTATCGATGCCGTGTTTTATAGTATTACATCAGTTGGTCATTTGTTCAGTCAGCGAAGCATTTTAGGAAACATTTCCAATCAAAGCCTTTATAATGAAAAGAAGCAGAGTTGGTCAGTTAACGGAGTAAAGGTCTATACTGGTCAATTTACAAGCTATTTGGTGTTGTGTGTATTACATGTAATATCCTGATATCATGAGCAACAACGAGATTAAATGTCTGTTTTCAGATCGAACAAACCATGGATCTGGCTCATATATTAAATCTGGCTCACACTTATATAACACAGGTCCTGCTACTGTGATCTGTTTTATATAAGAAGCATAAGCAGAAACGTCAAGCTTAAACTTGAACGAACTCAAGCTTCCTCTCAAGCTCAAGTCTTCTTACAGCATTTCGGTTCTGTCAGGAATTGAACCCTGTAAGTGTTCAGGCCTGTGGTGACCTAGTGGTTAAGGTGTTGGGCTACCAATCGGAAGGTTGTGAGTTCAATCCCAGGTCCACCAAGCTGCCACTGTTGGGCCCCTGAGCAAGGCCCTTAACCCTCAATTGCTCAGCATCTGCCAAATGCTGTAAATGTAACCCTTAAATCAAGTGATTCTGCTTTTTTTTTTTTAATTAATTTTATTACATATTAGGCAAAAATAATAATAATAATAATAATAATAATAATAATAATAATAATAATAATAATAATAATACAAGTTGGTGCTTGGTTGTTTCTTTCTCCAACATTGTTACTCCCAGTTTAAATAAATACATGTATTTTTTTATAAATATATATTTAATATATAAATATGAATGACTTACTAATCAAGTATTATTGACAGCATTTTTTTATTTTTTTTATTCAAACTCTGAATTAATTCCATGTGGTAGAATTTAGCCTTAACACTGCAGCCTTTGCTATAGTTACTGGAAGTCCATCTTAGTTAAAAACTAGTGATACATGTAAGCAACCACAAAGCGATCACCAGACTGTACATTATATTCCGTTTCTGCCAGTGTTTTCGCAGCGTAGACAACACGTCCACAACAGAAGTTGTTTTCCATATCAGCCCTTTCATCTAGAATAGATTTAGTGGGGAAAAAACAACCAAAACGGTCAATCCTGAGGTCCAAAAAGACCTTCCGTCTGCTGTCACGTGTAGCTGCTTGGTCAGGATCTTTGTCCTATGGTCCTTTTTAAAATATGGTGCATGTTTTAGACTTCCCTCCTTCAGTAACTTCTGGTCCTTCTGGAGAAAGGAAGAAATAAGGAAAAAGGTTAAGGGATAGAGCTAACGAATTCCATGTTCATACCATCACATGGATGTTCTCTGATGAACATATAAATCCATAGGTATGATGTTAAAATGGTGGGTTAATGTTTAGTTACATTACATTTACAGCATTTAGCAGATGTCCTTATCTAGAGCAACTTACATTTTATCTCATTTTTATACAACTGAGCAATTGAGGGTTAAGGGCCTTGCTCAGGGGCCCAGCAGTGGTAGCTTGGTGGATATAGGAATCGAACTCACAACCTTCCGATTGGTAGCCCAACACCTTAACCACCAGGCTACCACATCCCCCACATCAGTTCATTGCGTCTAAGTGAAACATGTTTATCAGTGGCTTTACAGACACCTTTCTTGTTCTCCAGTTTCTTCTTTTCATTCTCAATGGCATCTAGTTTAGCTTGATAAGCATCAGCCAGCTCTTTCCAGTGGGCTCTGTTGTTGTTCAGACCATCAAACATCGGAGTGATCTCCTTATGGAACCTTGAAAATTCCTACGTCGAGCAAAAGAGTTCAGTTAGTAATCTCGCTTTAAAAGCTTGAGTAAGTACTAAAAGATTCTGTTGAACATGTCACAAACAAAAAACGTGTTGAACTCACCTTGTAGACGAAGGAGCACACGAAATCGATGAAACCGCATTGCATCTTGGGAAGCTCATCTGCCTTCCTCCTGTCCATCATGGGCTGAGGAAAGATTTCACAACAGTTATCAAAATAGACACAACCTAAATAAACTAAATCTTATCTGAGCTCTCCAGATTTAATATACTTTATAAACACGCTAACAATTAGAGGAGAGAGCATTTCAATCGCTCACAATAGGTTCTTGCTCAAGTACGTTCCTCTCTAGGTCTCCCTGCTCCCAGAATTCAGCAGCCACCATCAGAGCCACCTTCAAAAAAAGTAAACACTGTTTAGAAAGTTGCTCGAGAGGTTAAATAGATCAGCGAGCGAGCAGTGTGTAAATTCTCAGTAAATACCTTGCTCTGGACCTCCCATGGTTTTGTGATGGCAGACAGGTCACAGCCGGTCATCATCATGGCCCTTACATTCAGCCGGAAAGAAAAATGATCACAGCGTGTCCAAAATAATCCCCGATATTTTACAATTTTAGCATAAATAATATTATTTACATGATGATTTCTTTCCTTATGGGATTGTTGGCTATATAACTAATGGCTTCCTTCTCATCAGTCATCGGTTCTGTGGCATCAACAATCTTCTGGAACATTGTTCTTTTTCTGTGAAACATTTGAGAAGTTAGACCGACTGGTCGTTTGTCATTTGTTAAGACGGATCGACGAAAGTGAAAAAGAGGATGAGAAGTGAGTCCTACTTGAAGTACAAAGCCAGATCGGTGGCGATAATGCAGACGTCGTGTAAATGCTGTACTGTTTCAAACTGTCGTTTCTGTAGACTCTGAAAAATGTTTATGTTCTGCACACGAAAGAGAACACAACAGTGAGATGTAGTATCATGTCTTCATGTACTGTATGGTCAAAAATAAATGTGGACACCCAACCACCTCACCCATCAATAGATTGGTTCATAGGTGTCTATGGGGCTCAGACATGGTCCAGCATGAAAATGGTACTGTTTAGAAAGTATGGTATATAAAGATGGAAGGATGGAGTTGAAGAACATAAGTGTCCTGCACTGACCTCGCTAGTGGACCACCATCCAAAAGAGGTTATTGTAACACCAAAGAGGCAACTAAATCTTGGACTTGAATGCCCAACAAGCACATTACATGGATGTGGCGGTCAGGTGTTCACAGACATTTGGCCATATAGTAGACATACGCTTTACATACCTCTTCTGCCATAAGAGTTTTGCTATATTCAAGATGATGCCTCTCCAGAATAGAGGAACCATGAAGTTTGGCCAAAGGTGAAGCACTCCTGCAAAGGAAATGGGATGATTATAAGTAAATCTGCAACAAAAACAGGTGAAATTTGGATTTAAAAGAACAGTCAGTTCATACTTTGTCTGATAAAGATTGTTGGTACCCCTGTGGTCAATATCATGGCAAAAAGCAGCTGCCACCATCGCAAAGGCATCGAGGTCAGAGTAGTATTTTCTTAGCTTTCCAGTCTGCTTGGACAGAGTCAGTGGTGGAAAAGGGAAAGGGAACAAATAAATAAAGCTTGGTTATTTGTTAGATACATGAGAGTGACAACGTCTGGTGATGTTTGTGTACACTTTTGCTCGTCTCACTCGGGTGATTATGAATGCTCTTGTGAACATCACCGGATGTTACATGTTTAAAGAGATCGAGGTCCACCAAGGGTCATTCTTGTAATGAGCAGTCAATCATGTGGCAGCAGCAACATACAAAAAACCTGTAGTTAACGTTCACATCAAGCATCACACAAAACAACAGTCTCACAGAATAGTGAGAAAATGGCTGGTTAAAGAGCGAGGTACTATTAGAATGACTGGTTCGAGATACAGTACCTCAAATAAACTCTTTACAACTACGGTTGTAGCCTATCTTTATGCAGATGGGCTACAACAGTAGATGACCACATCAGGTTCCACTCCCGTCAGCCAAGAACAGGAATCTGAGGCTACAGTGGGAAAGTGGACTGTTGATGGCCAGAGCATTGAACCAAAATTTATGAAGTGACAAGACTTCCAGCAAGATGATGCACCATATCACAAAGTCTTCTAAAACTGGTTCAGTGACCCTGACAATAAATTCAGTGCACTTCTGTGGCCTACCTCAAGATCTCCCCAGATCTGAATCCAAGTACCAAGTACCATTTGGATGTGGATGAACAAAAGACTCTGAAAAATCATATCAACATGGACCAATATCTAAGAGGAATGGTTCCAACACCTTGAGGAATCCATGCCATAAAGAACTGAGTAGCTAATGTGGAGATTTCAGGCTGTACCAAACATTTATAGGATTGCAGTACAGTTAAATTAGAGTCCCGGAATAGAAACTGAATAAAAATGACTCACCTGGAGTAAACAGAACATGGTCTGACCCACGTTGAAGCCATGCCTCCAGTTGTGGTACGTAATGTCTCTGTAACCCTTCCTGACTGTGTACATCCATCTGGTTAGTACCTAAGGTATGTTTTGTGAAAGTCACTACAAGATTCAAACTAGCACTTCATTTTAAGGATTAAATGTTGTACAAATAATAATAATCTCATGGAATTACCAACAAATATAATCCTCTTAGGAGCTTTGAATTTATTAACTGATCATTATAGAATATATGCTTATCCGTCCACTTGAATAGGAACACTTGCAATTTTATGCTTATCATGTTTACGTCAAACATCAGAATGGGGAAAATTTGACTTTACTTGGAAAAAGTGACTTTAACTGGGGCATGACTGTTGGTAGCAGATGGCTTGAGGATTTCAGAAAGTGCTAAATGGATTTTCTAGAGTCTCTAGATTTTAATCAGAATGGTGGTAAAAAAGAAAATCCTGAGCAGGTTGAAACATATTGATGAGACTTCAGACGGTGGAAGGTGAGTGTATAATCCATATGTCATGAAAATGTGTCTGACCTCTGGAGGAACTTTGAACTTCTCCACCACACCAAGTTCAAAGAAGCAGCGGATACCACACTTGATAAGGTCGACTTCAGACAGAGGAAAGTCACTGAAGTGGAACTCCAGCAGCTCAACATCTTTGGCTTCGGGTATGTTTGCCCTCTGTTTATGAGTATGCACGAGAGCACATCTTCAGGCATAATACCAACTTCTTTATTTCCACTTTGACTTGTTATGTGAACTAAATGTCCAGCAAATGGATGCTGGAACTCTGAGTGAAAAAAAAAGTCTTACCAAGAGTTTGTACAATTCTTTTTGATCACATTCCTCTGGTTCTTTGCTGTACTTCTCCCGTGTGTTCTGCAAGACACGAACAAAAGAATATAAGATGGATAAAATATTGAGTCTGACGAGTACTGGAAAAATAAACTCATCAAGGCTCACCAAGATCTCCTGGACCTCAATGTTGGTTGCTTTTGTTTGATAAAGAACCATTTCCTGTGCAATATCTTTTCTCCACTCCATTCTGTTGAGCTTATCATAAGTGTCACAGTTGAGCACAGACCAACCCAGAAATTGTGTGAGGGCCTGTGTGGAAAGTAAATTGTAAAAATTAAAAAGTAAATTGTCACGAACTCACAAGAAACAAGTGCCATTTCTCCATCAAACATCTGAAGAGTTAAACGAATCGAACGGTAATGTAGTCGATGTCTCACCTCAGTGATCTGCTCGTCTTGCTCTTCAAAAGGCTTGCCATCTTTTCGGTTGAAGAAAGTAGCGACACCTACAATTTCCTCTTTTTTGTTGACTATAGGAAGAGACAAGACGTTCTTGATGACAAAGCCGGTCTCGTCCACTGCCGTTTTCTGAGGTCAGAACATATAAAGAAATATTATGAAATATAAAGATGAATCTCATGTGAGCAATAAAATGCGTTTGTCTAAATTAAATTTAAAAAAAAGGGTGTTTGTAATGTTTTGGGCCACAACGAGTGCCTGCGAGTGCCTGTTAATATACTGGAAAGATGGACACCATTCTTTCAAAAAATATTCCGTCAGTAGTTTTAAATGTAAATGTAAATTTTAATTTTGTCATTTTTATTCAGAATTTTTTAATTTCTGTTTAAATTTGACACAATTTTCCATTGTTAAATTTGCTTTTCAAATTGAATGATATGAATACGGTTATCTTAGCATATATAGTAATTATGCTGCACTATAATTGCATATTTTTTTCCTCTTTGCTTCTACAGATTCTATTTCTGTTTTTCTTAGGTCTGTTTTTATTCTATATTTAAAATTCTATTTAAATTCTTTGATTTGACATGGACAGTCAACGAGTATTTCTTAAAATGGAGGGACATTTTTTTTTTTCAGGTTACTGTGTGTATTTTCAATTCAATTCACTTTGATTTATGTATAGTGCTTTTAACAATGGACATTGTCTCAAAGCAGCTTTACTAATATATATAAATTCAGGAGATAAATTTAGCCCTAATGAGCAAGCATGAGGCGTCGGTGGCAGCGAAAAACTCCCTGAGACGACATGAGGAGGAACCTTGAGAGGAACCAGGCTCAGAAGAGAAGCTCATCCTCATCTGGATGACACCAGAGAGAGTGATTATAAATAATTTCCTTTCAACAACTGCATCCAGTCAAGTGGAGTTGTGTAACCAGGAGCTTTAAGCAACTTATAAATATGAGCGTCAGTGTAAGTTTTCTCCCATATGTGTTTAGAAAGAACGTGGACGGTGGATTGGCTACACCAAATTGCTTTCCACCTCACCACCATTGTGTCTTCAAATCCACCAATAGAAAGTGCTTAATGAAGAAGAATGAGTGAATTACGAATCAGTTTCATCAAATCATTCAATGACCTTGTGTCAAAAAGTGGGCGGAGTGTACAAAGGTGGGCGGAGTCCAGGATAGAAATATCTCATTGTAGGATAAAGGAGATCCATGAGAATAACTTTAAATTGAAGGTAAATTGAGCCTTGTCTCTTGGGGGACAAATGAAGCTAAACCAAACCAGCAACAATAACTAAATAAATGCCTGAAACTTATAACAGATGATTAACTGTTATAGTTGCAGTTAACAATGTAATTAAAATAAAGGAGTGGAAGGAAATTCTGAACTGTTCTGTGCACCGTACCTGAAACGTGAAGTATTCATCCGCAGCAACGTTCATCATGTTACAAATCTGCAAACAGCAACACAGCTTCACTTTAACAGTAAATCTGAAATTAAGAGACTTTCATTTCTAGACCATATGGTTACTTAGCCTTTTTTAAGATGCTTAGTAAGCAGGAGGATATTATTTTATTAGGAAAAGAGCTTACGAATCCATTTTCAGCTACATAGGTGGGGAGTCCACTAACAAGGGCCCAGTGATCTGCAGGTGGTCCCCTATCAGGAAATTAAAATGAAAGCACAATACTTAGCATTAGCATTAAATTTGCAGTGGTGTACAGTACAGTGAACACAGAGGTTCTGGTCAAATCCAGGCAGTACAGTACTTACGGTATGACTTTGATTTCTTCCTTAGCTTCTAAAAGATAATCAATGATTTTGTAGAAGTTGATTTCCTGGGAAACAAGAAACAACAAACACAGGGATATCAGTCATGTACCGAGAGTCTGTTTTAAATAGAATAATATAATCGGGAAAAGACGCAAACCCTGCCATCGGGTGTCTTGGGCCCTTTGTACGGTTCCACGTCTCCCAGTTTAATCGGCCATTCGTCATAGAATTCCTAATCAGACACAACAACATAATGATAAGAAGGTGCTGAAAAGGTCCTTGGCGACGAACGAGTGATGCGTGTCTGCTATGAATGATGTACCTTCTCTTTGGTCATATCCAGTAGCCCTACAGAATACCTCTCACACTGCAGGTAGGTCCTCACAGTGTACAGAACTTTGTGAAACTGTCTCTCGATGTCCGTCAACTCCTCAAACACTTTGCTGGCAGACCAGAGAAGAACCTGCAGTATCAGGGAAAGAGCAACACCCATGTGGACCTTGCCATTGGCTTTGAAGAAAGTACAGAAAGTTCTGGTCCGTCGACAGGTTACCTGACTTCTTCTGGATTCCACGTTCCACATGTAATTGGTGTAATGCTGAACAGCTATGACTGAGGCAAAGTCTAAGTACTTGTTGAAGAGCTTTGAAGAGAATGAAATATATTAGAGGGTTAGTAAGTTGCCCATTGTGGTAGGGAGTAAATGCCAGAGGTGGGAGTAAGTCACACATGTGCAAGTCACAAGTAAGTCTCAAGTCATGAATGTCAAGTGAAAGTCAAGTCGAGTCTTTTTTTAATATTTGTCAAGCAAGTCTCAAGTCTCAAATTTGCGACTTAAGTCTGACTCGAGTCAAGTCATATGACTCGAGTCCCCCATCTCTGGTAAATGCAAATACTTTTCGATGGCAGCTTGCCTGGGATTTGGGAATGTTTGCTTTTTCCAGTTCATGGCATTTTTATAAAAGTTAAACCTAGTGTTTAGTGATGAGGTCACTTACTTCCCATCGCTTCCCCGTCTCATATATGACTCTAGAACAAGGAAGCTGTATTTGACTCTAGCACTTTACTTTGCAGATTTGTGACAGTAGTCTGACTGTAGCAGTGTTCAGTCGTATGTCTATCAGTTGTTCCTCTGATTTTCTCTTTGCACTTGGTCATTTGGTAGAAATTACCAAAAATGAATACACTACACACGAGCGTAATCTAACCGTACAATTCGGTTCTAATTTCACTATTTGGCGTCGAAACGGAAAAATTTCCACTTACTAATTCATCTGCTTTGGAGAATTCTGTTCCTCCGACTTTGTTTAATGCCATGATGACTCCCAGCAGATCCTTTCCACTCATAATGGGAGCAGCAATCATGTTTTTGGTGGTGTAGCCTGTCTGGTTGTCTACAAAGTCACTGAAGCGGGGGTTCTTGTTAGAAGAAAGAAAGAAAGAAAGAAAGAAAGAAAGAAAGAAAGAAAGAAAGAAAGATTCAGAAGAACATTTACTGAAATGAACTGAAGGTTTCTTGATCATAACGTAAGCTAAATGAATGCAGGAACAAATAACAAGAGAAAACGAATCTTTGACTTTTATCATTACGTACTGCTAATAACAATTTTGGATTTCGAAACACCAGGCCAATAGACCGTTTTAATCACGTGCTCACCTGCTTCACATCAGGTATGTTAACTCCCTTTTTGTTTGTGGATATTTGCCCAACTATGCCAATGTCAGTAGGGAACACGATTTCAGAAAACGGGTTGACCAAATTGCTCTCGTATGTGGAAGTAGTGGTAACGTCAAAAAGACACGTGGCGAGCTCTGGGATTCCATTCCTAGCTCGAAATATAAAGTAGCTGCATCGATCTGCATTCACTAGCAGACATATTCTCTGGAGGACCTTGTGCATGCTCTTCTCCATGACGTTTTCACCATGTAATTCCTTAACCAGATCAAATATGATGGCAGCCTCCTGTATCAGGGAGACATCTTTGTAGGAAGATGGATCTTTGATCTCGAGCTCCTCCGTGAAAGCAGCTGTGAGGGCTTCAGTCCGGAACTTCTTATCAAAATACTCTTTTGCAAACTGTGGGTTATTCTCCAAGTATTTTTCCACACTGTCCTTGTCTGCCATCTTGTATCAGGTGTATGATTGTAAGAGTGTCCTTAAAGGAAATGCATCACCTGCAGAAAGCTAGAAGGAGAAAAAGAACTGGATTGCTTGATTTATTGGACGTCTCCGTCACCCGATTGCATCCTACGCTAAAGAGCTGCATAAAGCACAAAAGGCTCCTGGTCTCCTCGGTCAAGCTGGAAGACTACGGTGGCTTACAGGCTGAAGGGATCAAAGCGACTGCTGATTAAAGTGACGTCATGACATTAAACCTCCTAAGCTTTCTTAACCTGCAAATCCCTGCACAGATCATTTTACCTTCTGCAATCCAATCAGTGGCAAGTCTTGTTTTGTGTTGTAAATTGTCAGGATGTAACATACATTTCTCTGAAAAAGACCAGGGTAATGAACCTGCTTAGACCAGTTTTTTTGTTCTGGTCATTGGAGCTATCAGGTATATTGATGACATATCTGAACTGAGCCATCAAAAACACTGAATGCTTTCTTTAGCCATCCAGATAATCCCAGCTACGTCTAGCAATCTTAAATTAGCTACTTCACATTAGTACCTAGTAAATATGTACCTACTATGAATCTATGGAACTATAGAAGAAACGTACATAGTTTTATCAGCATCACCAATGAAGTCTAATTTGCATCACTGTTTTCAGGTACAGCAATGAGAAGTGACATCCAAAACCCTGGGTTATATTTAGCCATTTTGCTCAAGGATCTATTTCCAACAATGGGATTAAGACTGATTCATTATGCTGCTGAATGTAAAAGAGGGTACAAACTTTTCTTCTATCCTGAGGGGAAGGCAGAGGATATACAGTACCAGAGTCAGACAGCAGAAGGCTTTGTAACTTTGGTAACTGGCACAGAAAATCCGGGATTAAGTAGGAGGTGATTACTAGGATGTCCTCACTTTGCACAGCTGATTGGTAACACACTGAATTTTACAGGTTGGAACCTCCAAATATGATCTAGCAAATAATCCAGCGTTAAAAAAACTTTGATTGATGTCTTTTTTAAAAAATGCAAGTTGCCTAACAGTTAGAATCTCAGTACCATGATGTTAAGGGTTTAGTCAGCTGAATGTAGGCCATAGCTAATTTAGCACCAAATGTTTTAGCCAAGATAAAAAAAAAAAAAAGACCAGTTGGTAAAATGACCAAACTTCAGTCACATGCACTGCAGTGGTGCCCCCAGAAACTTTTAATAGGGGTGGCCAGAGGAGGCCACAGCAAATCTTGGGGTGGCACCATAAAAAAAAATCAGTGTAGTGTGTGTTATACTTGTTTAGTTTTGTTTCTGGTTAATGTAACAATATGACATTAAAGCTGTAGTCCATAACTTTTTTGGTTAAAATTTATCCAAAATCAATTCTTTCTTTCTTTCTTTCTTTCTTTCTTTCTTTCTTTCTTTCTTTCTTTCTTTCTTTCTTTCTTTCCCATGACTATCTTTCTATCTATGACCATTTCTATCTATCTATCTATCTATCTATCTATCTATCTATCTATCTATCTATCTATCTATCTATCTATCTATCTAACTACAGTATCTATCTATCTATCTATCTATCTATCTATCTATCTATCTATCTATCTATCTATCTATCTATCTATGGCCATTTCTATCTATCACTTCATGAACTATTGCGAATCTTCATTATGCATTCAATTTCAAATTCATACTAGGGGTGGCCACAGGGGTGGCCAGAGTTTATTCAGGGGTGGCCGTGGCCACCACTGGCCACACCTTGGGGGCGCCCCTGATGCACTGTATCTGAATATCTCCTCTGGAATATCTCCTCTTCCATCCATCCACCATTACTTTGAGTTTTGATTTCTACAGAACAGCTGAAAAAACATGTACAACGCTCCAGCTCCAGGTACTTCTACATCTTTACATCATCATTGATGAAGTCATGCAAGGGTACATGAACATAGGGAGAGTAGAACTACTCAGGCTTAACGAGGCTGAGAATGGGACAATTGAATGTTTGGGAACCGACCCAGCTTTTGAGGGGTTAACACTTGGTGCCGATTCCAAGCCAGGACAAAATTAGAGTGTTCTTTCAGGAAAACACATGCCAATTTAAAATATGTGGATTGGATTATCTGTTGTAGCGACCCAAACAGAGAGCAACAACAAATATTTTAGTAAGTACAGATTATCATGGCGGTTGCATTGTTGCCTCAGCTGGTGTCACATAGTGTCACATGCTCTCACAATTTCCAGTTGGGTTTCTTCTGGGTTTTCTGGTTCACGCAGGCGTCCCAAAGTCACCAAAAGTGCCCCTATTTTTGTAATGCTGTGCAATGAACTGGCATGAAGGACCCCTGTGCATTCCTGACTTGTGCCCGGCGTTCCCAGGATAAGTGCCCGATCATAGCGATCAGACGCTGAAATCTGATCACACTATAATAAAACGTCTGAGTTCTCTTCACAGTTTAGAAGACATGCAAGGATCTCTGCTAAAAGACTATATAATGTATCATGTACATCATTTATTAAGATCTAGTCCTTAATCACAGCATAGGAGAGAAAGACATGTTTAAAAAATGTGGTAAAAAGGAACATTTGAACAGAAAGTACAAGTCTGAACATGCAGACAGGGTTTTCTCCTTTATATATACAGTATACGTGTGTGTGTGTGTGTGTGTGTGTGTGTGTGTGTGTGTATATATATATATATATATATATATATATATATATATGTGTATGTTTGAAAGGTTTAAGAGTGTTGATGGGTGTTTGCAAGAGTCATTTAGTGGACGTATGGTTAACAAAATAAATGTTTTTTCAGTTTGTCTTCACTTTGTAAATCATATCAGAGACGAATCTTGAGCGTACGTACAGGAACAAAGTTGTTTTCCAGATGTTTTAGTACCTTTAATGTTTTGTAACAAGGTTATGCAAGTTCCCTGGGGAGGGAACAAATGGCCAGATGAAGTTATGTTGGATATTTGAGACTTATGCAAAAAAAAAAAAAAAAAGAAAAACCCCGTCCAATGAACAAAATGCTTGGAGAGAAGGTTCTCAGTCTCTGGGTGGGATTGTGAAATGGTCTGCAGTAAGTCTGCCCTATATAAACTCTGTCTGTAACAGTGCTGAGCTTATACTCGTCCAGGATATCTGGTAAGCTTTGGTCTGGTCTAATGATTCTTAGGAAAACATCTGGAAAATATTTTTTAGATATATTTATATTTAATAATCTGTGGACCTTGTAATAGACTATTAAATTAATTCTAGAAATCCATTTTGTTCGCAACGTTCGTGCTGTTTTTCAGATCCAACAGGCAGCAACATGCTGAAGCTCACAATCGCTCTTTGCTTCCTGGCCGTAGGCTGGGCACAAGATTGTCAAGTTAGCAACATACCAGTAAAAGAGAACTTTGACAAGTACAGGGTAAGAAAAGTGTTTTGTTTTTTAATCTGTTCTAAATCAAATCTATTCATTTGCTGTTCTGAGGTCACAATTGACTCATTCGCGTTGCAGTTCCAGGGAACGTGGTACGCTGTAGCCAAGAAAGACCCAACAGGACTTTTCCTTCTGGATAACGTTGTCGCTAATTACAAAGTGAATGAAGAGGGCAGGATGACAGCCAGTGCTTTCGGCAGAGTCATCATCCTGAAGTTAGTTCGCAAGATTTTTCCTAAAGTTTTCAAATTTCATGCATCACACACGCTTGGAAATGAAATTCTGTCTTTCTTATGTCGTATTTTAGTAACTGGGAGACTTGCGCTAATATGTTTGCATCTTTCGATGAAACCCCGGATCCTGCAAAGTTCAAGCTGAAATACTGGGGTGCAGCTGCATATCTCCAGAGTGGATGTAAGTGAGACCCATTAAATTAAATAGACCAGGATGAGTCTAAATAGAGTGAAAACTAACACTGCTGCAACAAGAAACTTTGTACTTTAACCCGTAAGTCTTGTGTCAAAGTTGAACTCTGGTCTTATTTTATTTATCTGTCCGAGCAGACGATGACCACTGGGTCGTTGATACGGATTACGACAACTACGCCGTGCACTACTCGTGCAGAGAGCTGGACACAGACGGCACCTGTCTGGACGGTTACTCCTTCATCTTCTCCCGTCACCCAGACGGATTGAGGTCCGAGGACCAACCAATTGTGACGCAGAAGAAGAAAGAGATCTGTCTGCTGGGCAAATACAGGCGTGTTGCTCACACCGGTAAGTGTCGTGAATGTCGTGAACACGGCTTCATAAATAAAATGAACTCATATGATGCTAATCTGTTTTCTTTGCAGGTTTCTGTGATGCCTGATTTCATCCAGCTAAAGGATTTTTTTTTCATGTCAATACATAAAATAAGTGTACATAAAAATCAAATATTAATATGAATAGAATTCATTCTCCACAGCAGAATGCACGTAGCATTAAAACACGTACGTTATGACTCGACTATGATGGTTGATGTATTCTGTAACCTGAAATTTTTTTTTTCCAAATAAAATGTTGGTATTGG
The DNA here is from genome assembly GCF_030014155.1 of Tachysurus vachellii. NCBI lineage: Eukaryota > Metazoa > Chordata > Actinopteri > Siluriformes > Bagridae > Tachysurus > Tachysurus vachellii. Next base: position 24,162,760 of record NC_083461.1, on the reverse strand, counting down.
ATTTGATTCATTGAGTTTTATTGCTAATGTAATAAACATACAGCGTTAGGACCTGAGCACTTGGGCCTGGAGTGGAAGTCTGAACACAATGTTCAGGGGTTACTAGGAAGTACAGCGTACAATGAGAAATGACATGAAATTATGTCGTCACAAGAAAAGCTTTACAAATAATTTACTTAAAACTTAAAAAGACAATGTCGGTTTAACGTATTTATAAAAAGGTACATTATTGAATAACCCCATAAGTAGTTACTTAAATTAAGATTTACCTTAAATATGAGCCAAAACAAGGGAAAGCGAATACCCGTGACACACGCACAACGTCAACTATCCCAAAAAAACATTTCATAGGGATACAAAAATAAAAAATTCTAATAAAAGTTTATAATATAGGGAAAATTCACTTAAAAAATAAAAGCATGATATTACTTAAATCAGGACATTCCTATCATTTTTTTATTATTGGGTTTTGTTTTTTTTAACGAAAGCAGTAGTCGATATGTGCAAGTAGCTCTCTGTGCTGGCTTGTAGGATATGAAGCCCTGCAGTTGGGACACTCCAGAAAGCTCTCGTCCAATGGGTTGGAGCTTTTTAATGGAGATGTAGGGTTGAGGATGCAGTCCCGAATGGTCATCTTGTCCACATCCAGCCTGGCGTACGAGCTCGGCTCAGAGAACCGAGTCTCTCGCTGCTGCTTCGAAAAAAATAAAAAATAAATAAATATGAAATAAAGTGAATCACTTATAAATCAACTTTTCCTCAAATGGGCAACTGATCACTGTATAAATCTGAACATAATATAACCAGTGAATAGTATCAGCTCTGTTTATAAACGCCGGATCTCCATGGTAACACCTATCAGATTTACCTTCGTCTCCAAGTGTGTGATTTGGTCTCTGGCTTTGCGTAGCTCCTTTAACACTTTGTGAAGCTGGTGCTGTAGACTTTGACGGTCCAGTTTCTCCTTCTCGAAGTCTCTGGAAGACATCTGGATCTGCTGAATGAAGTTAGGAATGCTTTAAGAATCGTTCCGGGATCTCGGAGCTATAATTACAAGGTTCGCTGAGACAAAAGGTTCTACCTGCTGCTCTAAAAGTGCCTTTTTCTGATCTTCATGCTGAGTCAGTATTGATTTCTGAAGAATGTTCACCTTTTAAAGGAGAAAACATCACGTGTGTCAGTGAGACAGGGACAGTGTAATGTCATTTTAATAGAAGTTTACAAATCTAACCCTTCTGTACACCCATCTGTCCAGCCTACCTGCAGTAACAGCTCGGCCGCTCTCTTCCTTTCCTCGGCGAGCCTCGCGTCAGCCGCCTCTAACTCGCCTTGCAGTCTGGCTACACGCTCCACATTCAGCTTCCTTTCCTCTGCTAGAGTCTGTCGGCAGCTCCGGCGCTCCTCTTGCAGCTCGTCCTGGCCTCGCGACGCCTCGCGGCTCTTCTCTTCGTACCTTATCTTCAGTTCCTCTAGCTCAGACCGTAGGAGGCTCGTCCTGTTACGTTCCTCCTCCATCTGTTTCTGGATCTCCTGCAGCTGATTGGAGGCAGATGACTGACCTGGAAGCCAGTAGTCAGAAACAGAGACGTCTGATGCAGTGTATCATGAGTACTGTATTTAAACATATGGTTCGAACCTTGTTTGCGTCAGTGCAAAGCCAAGCAAAGTGAGTTTACGTAATTTTTTTCCCAGTCAGCATAATCTGCTTTGAAAGAATCAACCCAATGTTGCCTTCAGCATGCATCCTAAACCTACATGACTTTTTTTTTTCCGTTGCCAGATTGGTGACATGTAGTCTGTTCTGTTTTTTGCCAAAGTTTAGCAGCCCGACTTCATTAGTGTTTGTGTTTTTTGCATTTTGTACAAAACTTAGCACCATGGGTCCCAAGGAAGCACAAACTTTAAGGAAAGTGATGAGATTGACTGTAATTATATGCAAAAAAATATGATTATAGTGATGAAAATTGGTATTGCTGGTAACATTTATAAGTGGCATGAATGAATAATCTGCATTTGCATTACTTCCAATGAAATAATTTGTATCGCAAGACATTTTCTCTTCCGGAAAGAAATTCGATTCAATTCTTCATGATTTCTGCTGCTTGTGCAACCTACTTTTCTAGATACATTTCCTGCTTGTTTTTTGTTGTACTGTGCACTATTAATCTGAATTGATCTGAAGTTGGAGATTCTTTGTGGACCGTGTAGGTGGGACAACAGCAGAAGCAAGCTAACGTACACGAGGTACACGAGGTACACAGAGACGTCGGCTCGAGGATGTGGTTAGTCGCCGAAGAAACAGAGCAGTAAACCTTAAAAAACAGATGGATTTGGATTCACTCCAGCTCCTGTTTCAATCACTTCCTGTTGAAATAGTCTAGACGGTCAGGCCCTACCTTCTGAACAGGCCTCTGTGTGCTGGTGTTGGGGTGTTTGCTTGGCTTGGTTTAACTGCTGCTCGAGCTCTGCGGTTCGGGCCAAAATCCCCTGAACATAGGCCTCTCTTTGCTGGTCATAAACAAGCCAGTGCTGATTTTTTTCCAGAGCCTTGCACAAGGAGAAAGCAAACGAACAAAACAAAATTAACATGTCATCGGGTCATCGTCGCCTTTAAGAGTTGCTGAAAAGCGACAGAGAAGAAAATCTGATGCTCGTCGCTTGTTGTGGGGTTTTTTTCGACTCACATCTCGCAGTTGCTCCTGGACCACGGCGAGCTCACCTGAAGGAACCTGTGGAATACAGAGATTAGATGATTCTTCAACAGAAGCAGGATAAAAGTCGCATAATAAAACATTTCATAGCACAGCACGCTGGTCACTCTGGTCTGGTCTATCTGGACATAATGACCAGTCAGTCCAGTGAGAGTTAAACCGTGTGAGCAGAAAGATTTGGTTTCTTCACTATAAGATACAAATTGGTCGTCGTTTAGTCACAGCACAGAAGCTGAAGTGCTGATTGTATTCAAACGATTATTACTGCTGTTCAAAACATCTGCTTGAGGTTGTAGAGATGAGTGGGAGGGTTTTTAAGAAAACACTGCCATCTGGTGGAGTGGCGAGAGCTACACGTCATACCAAAAGCTTTTTCAGGGGAAATGATCCTACAGAAACTGTAATCCATGCACTGACACTGTACTGTAAATGATGCAGTGACTTTAATGGTGTAAAATTCTCCACCATGAAACAGCACTTTGCCAATATAAGGGTATTTTGAATGTTTTTAACCCCATCATACACTTTCCACCACACCAAATCTGGTGACTCGTTTTGTACAGCTACATAGGAAACCTTACCGTGTTTCCTAATTGTATCATACATGAATCTCCAAAAAAATCCCATCCCATCATTTTTAACCAGAAGCATCCAGGGTTAAACAGGAAGTTACTGACCTGCGTGTCAGTACTGCGTTTTTCGAGCGATTGAAACCTCTCGGTGACGACCAGCAACTTGTTTTTCAGGTCCTCGGTCTCCAATGAAAGGTTTTGATAGAGTTTCTCTCTCTGTTCTACCTCCTGCCTTTTCTGATCCAGTTGGTTCTGCAGCGAAGCCACCACCTCTCCACATTCAGCCTGGAGCTGCTGCCTCAGCACAGAGATCTCCTTCTCCTTAGCCAGCAGCTGCTGTGTGTTCCTCTCCCTCAGCGTCTCCAGGGACAAAATTCTCTGTGAATTCAGTTGCGTTAAAGGGGCACAAATTATAGTATATAGTTTTATGTCTACAGACAAAAAGAAACTCACCTCCAACAACTTTGATTTATCCGAATCATGACGTGTAGGAGGATTCCTGCCATTTCGTTTCATTTCATCCAAAGACTTCTTCAACTGTCCGTTTTCCTTCCTCAGTTTCTCAAGCTCAGCTTCTACAGCCTTTGAACCACTGCTTTTAAATCCTAGTTTATTTGCAAAAGATTCCTTGGCTGTTTTATTTGCCATTGTTTTCTTGTTCCCTACAAAACAAATAAGTATATAACAAATGTTGAATGTTAGACAGACAGAGAGACAGGACAGACAGATATACAGACAGTCAGACAGATATACAGACAGTCAGACAGACAGATATATATACAGACAGACAGACAGACAGACAGTCAGACAGACAGATATATATACAGACAGACAGACAGACAGACAGACAGACAGACAGGACAGAGACGGGACAGACAGACAAGACAAACAGACAGACAGTCAGATATACCGACAGATAGTCAGATATACCGAAAGATATACCGACAGACAGACAGATATACAGACAGATAGATATACAGTCAGACAGATATACAGACAGGCAGATATACAGACAGGCAGATATACAGACAGACATACATACAGGTATAGACAGACAGACAGATATACAGAGAGACAGATATAGACATACAGACAGACATATATACAGACAGATATACAGACAGACAGACATACAGACAGACAGCTATACAGACAGACAGACAGATATACAGACAGACAGATATACAGACAGATATACAGACAGTCAGACAGACAGATATATATACAGACAGACAGACAGATATACAGACAGACAGATAGATATACAGACAGACAGATAGATATACAGACAGACAGATAGATATACAGACAGACAGGTATACAGACAGACAGGTATACAGACAGACAGACATACAGATATAGAGAGAGACAGATATACAGACAGACAGACATACATAAAGACAGACAGACAGTCAGATATACAGACAGACAGACAGTCAGATATACAGACAGACAGACAGACAGACAGATATACAGACAGACAGATAGATATACAGACAGACAGTCAGATATATATACAGACAGACATATATACAGACAGACAGACAGTCAAATATACAGACAGACAGACAGTCAGATATACAAACAGACAGACATATATACAGACAGACAGACAGATATTCAGACAGACAGACAGTCAGATATATATACAGACAGACAGACAGACAGATATACAGACAGACATACAGACAGTCAGATATACAGACAGACAGTCAGATATACAGACAGACAGTCAGATATACAGACAGACAGATATACAGACAGACAGACAAGTCAAGAAGCTTTTATTATCATTACAACCATATATAGATGTTACAGTACACAGTGAAATGAGACAACGTTTCTCCAGGATTGTGGTGCTACATAAAACAAAGACAGAGCTATAAGGACTTAGTAAGTTAGTCCTAGATACATAAAGTGCAACTGTGCAGCCTGGTGTAAACATTCATTCATTCATTCATTCATCTTCTACCGCTTATCCGAACTACCTCGGGTCACGGGGAGCCTGTGCCCCCTCATCTCAGGCGTCATTGGGCATCAAGGCAGGATACACCCTGGACGGTGTGCCAAAAAATTCTCTACAGATCACTGTAGTCACAGCTCAAGTGGGTTTAGCATACAGCTACATAACAAAGCTGTCTAAAGCTGATCATTCACTCTAACCATATTTTAATTAACAACCAATAAAAACAAACAAACCTGGCTTCCGAGTGTGGTGTTTGATTCAGAATTGTAGTAAATTAAAGCACAACATCGCCCAATAACACAAACGGTCTGTTGTTTTCACACTTCCTGCTTGAAAACAAGTTTAAATGCGGCGCCGCATCTTGCGTCACTTCCTGTATATTTAAATTCCGGGTGTGTTCAAGTGCAGTTGTGTTTTTTCCGTCATATTCCGACAAACTTCCGACTCGACCGGTTTTGATGTAGACGTGTATTTTAGCTTGTTTACTTGTGGTGCGTTAGTGATGGATCTTTTCAAAAGAATCGGCTCTTTTGGCTCGGCTCCCTTAGAGGTGCCGACTCTTACGGCTCTCGACTCTTCATTTAGTATCACTCGGAGCCTTCTGTTTTATCCCAATTATTAATAGTCTGTGTTGTTGAGCCATTTTTATTGTGTTTTCGTAAGAAACTTATTTTTATGCCTTTTTTTAGTACAAAAATGCAAAGTTACAATTGATTATCCATAATAGTATGAAGCTAGTCTGTCCTCCCATGTGATTGGCCTCATGGTCTGCCCATCAAAATAAAGTCCCGCCCATCCTGCATGTATTTACAGCAGTGCTGAGCAGGAGCGGCTGAAGATTCAGCTCCTCCCGACAGAACCGAATTAGAACCGACTCGTTCGCGGTCGACACATCAATATGTATCCTGCGTACAGGATGTTATGATGCTGTATCATTTCTGAATTGCAAATATGTTATAATTATATATATTAAATAATACATACTACTGGATTTAAATCTATCAGGATCTCATTAGATGAGAAGACATATGTTATGTGATTGATTAACTGATTAAAACAATTAATCAGTTAAATAATTAATATTAATTAGTGGTTTCTTTTCTTTTTCAGTCATGCCATCCGATCTTAATTTACTTACAATTTATTATATACACAATTTATTAGAATACAAAGCTAAAATATTTTCCCACTTTTATTTATTTATTTAGCTTATTTTAAGCCCAGGATAAGAACATACAGCATCTCCACATTAAATCTGGCTGATTATGAACTGAATGTATTTTTATCCTCTTGTCAAGTTCAATATGTCAGTGTTGACCTTTAGAACATACAGAAGAAGAAAAAAGAGAAAGAAGGAAAGAAATGGCTTCTCAGACTTAATAACAGATATTTACAGCAGTTTATTTCTCTTTTCCTTTCAGATACACACTGTAAAGGTTATAGGACTTACAAAAAAAGACCATGCAAATATGAGTATAAGTGCCATGCTTGTAATATGCTTGTTTTATACAATGAAAAATTAATAAATATATAAATAAACAAACAAAAAAAAATCTACCACATTGTCTTCTTAGGTCACTTACTGTAGTGTGAACAATTACTGTATGTTAAACACATGGAATAGTGGGAAAAAAGGGTTAATAAGTACTAGCTAATGTCATATATCAATAGAATATGAAAAATGAGGTTTTGTTGTTAATCCACGAGTGATGAAAGTTTGATTTTTAAAGTTTACACAGTGCTCATATGTAAATCCTACAATACTTCTTTTTTTTTTTTTAGTACAAAAAAATCACAGCATAGAAAGTCTATATATACAATAGGGAGTGACATCTTGTCCTATGAAACCATCCCAATTTTTTCTTGCATACTTTCTGTAAAAACAGGCTACATATATATTTTAATAAGAAATGAAGAGAAGCGAAAAACTGTGTGACTGCATTATTGCATTTTTTTAAGGTCCAAATTTATGACACTGTCGTTTTAAATGATTGCAAAGAGGAAAATTCATGATAATTGGGTCCAAGCAAAAAAAAAAAATAATAATAATAATAAATAATAATAATAATAATAATAATAATAATAATAATAATGCAAAATGTAAAACATCATACAGAGACATGCTGTTAAAGAAAAAAAAAACAACATTTTAATTTTAACATGTTTAAAACAAAAATATTAAAAATATTTTTCAATTTCATATGAATAAATAAGCTGCCATCTTTTTTGTCTCTGCTCCAGCGGATCCTCGTTTATTTTTCACATCAAAAATGTTAAGCTTTGCCAACGTGGCCGTATCATTTTGCACTCTAAAAGTGCGTTTCCAAACATCAATTCAAAACATTTGTTAATTTCTCCTCCATGTCTCCTCATGTGGTTGAGATTCAGGATAAACATAAGGTTTGAATTAGTATTAGGGGATCAGTGGTTAAGATGTTCGGCTACTGAATCGGAAGGTCATTGGTTCAAATCCCAGGTCCACCAAGTTGCCACTGCAGGGCCCCTGAGCAAGGCCCTTAACCCTCAATTGCTCAGGTGTATAAACTCTGGACAGGAGTGTCTGCTAAATGCTGTAAATGTAAGTACTGTTATTAATTAGAGTGTTAAAGAGGAATAAAGTGTTAGAGCCATTTAGATAAAACTGTGATCACAGGAACAGATGTTTGGTCTTCTGGTCAGTAGACTGACAGATGTGAAGCTGAAGTTCGAGCTCGCATCAAGATTTCACGTTAACTGCAAAACGTAACATTCAAGAGTAGTTAATGGGTTAATGAACAGAATTGTATAATTGTTTTGAAGGAAAAAAACACAACATCATGCAGTGACTTACTTGATAAATTGACAGCACATGCCACTATGATGATAACTCCGCCCACAACCGACACGACGGAAAGGAGCTTAGCTACCCGGCCCAGCCGTATGGCTCCATCGATGTTCCCCTGTTCCAAGCTGTTGCGAGACTAGATGCAAATTAACAACAGTGACGATTATGTCAATGACATGTTCGGGGCAGACAATTCTACACAATTTAAATACAAGTAAAGCGACACACACTTGAGCTGGCTGGAGCTCTCTGGCAATTCTATTCAATTCATTTCTACAGCACTTTAAGTTAATATACTGTATATCGCTAATATTTATCCCTAATGAGCAAGACTGAGGTTACGGTGACAAGGAAGAACTCCCTTGTCTGAGATGATATAAGGAAGAAACCTTGAGAGGAACCAGACCAAGAAGTGAACCTCATCCGCTTGTCCTTTCTACAACAGTTTGCCAGATCTATGGAGCTTAAGTTTAAGCAGTAAACTACTATTTTATTTCACTCGATAATCAACCAATCTCACGTAGCCAGATTTTTAGGTCTGGACTCCATAGCAGCTTCTGTCAGTTAAGGACCACCCATGATGTGAAGCAACCAATTACAGCTCATTTTGTTCAGCATCATGTTTAGGAAAGTGAAAATGAAACGTCTGCATCTGATCATTTAATAAAACAGTCGTACGGCATGAACTTTACACCGTCCGGAAAATCCATCGTTTAGTTGACAACGTAAACACGTTCCCTCTTCCATGAGGGAAGTAAAGCATCACGACGGCTTGTTTCCAGGTGGAAAAAAGTGACACGTAAACGTCTTCTGGAAATCCAGTAGAATCCAGCCAATCAGAAGATGACCTCAAAACTCCTGAAGTAATATAATGGTGGTACTCCACTTTCTACAAAGGCTTTTTCACTAGATATTAAAGCATGACTATAGAGATTTGACCATTCAGCCACAAGAGCATTAGTAAGGTCATGATGTTTGGTTGGTGAGAAGATCTGGTGTTCAGTCGTCTGTCCAATTCATCCCAAAGGTTCTTCCAACCTTAATTGTGAACTATGATTTCATGAACCTCAGCTCACTCCACACAAGCAATATCAAGCTGCAACAGCTATGGAACTCTTAGCTCCAGTGAATGCAAAGAAGTTTTGTACAATTATAGTATGCTTCCAAACATAAGGGTGTGATGGTCAGGTATGATCGATCCATACTGATCTGATTATGTATACCGTAAACTTCCCAAAACACCAAAACAAAACAAACATAATACTAAATATTTGCTCACCATGACTGAGTAGACAAATCCCACGATGTTAATTGGCCAAACAGGGCAGAAGCAGGCAATAATTGCCAGGATGAGGTAATCTTTGGGTTTGGAGCGATCCAATGGTTGGTTGGTTGCCAAGCTGGAGTGGCGGGAGATTGAGGGTCGTGGGGAGAACGCTGTGTACGCAACGGAGCTTGACCTGCTTCCCTTTCGCGTTCGTCCAAAGTGAGGCTGGTGTGTATGGGGCAAGGAATGATGACGCCGAGGTGCAGAAGAGAGTCTGGGAACTGATGATTTCACTTCTGGAGGAGAGGAAAAGCCTCCTTGACCTGCTGACAGAAATAAGGGATTTGATAATCAATACAGAATAAAAGATACAGTATCGTGTCCACATGCCATAAACGTCTTGTGGTAACTGGAAACGTTCTGATCTGCCCTACAATCTGAGAGTGATAGAAACTCTAACCACCAAAATAAAATAACGAAAGTGCCACTCTTTATAACATCAGGGTCTTGTCCTGACCCATCACTGCTCCTGACAGGACGGTTTTTAATTAGACCGCACAGACTTTATTACATTAAGTGTGCACATCTTGCTTTTTACTTAAAATGACTTTATAAACAACGTCTCACCGACCTTTTAAATAACAAAAAGGTCCGACTCGGCAGCCTGTCAGCTCGCCGCAAAGCATGCAAATATATATACATTGGTTACTTACAATAGATTGTCAACTGTAATGAATAGCCAACTATTTATAGGATGCTACATTGACTTAACAGTTAACCACAGTTTCCATCAGCCTTGGAATAAAGTGCTCTCTAAATAAATCACCGTTGCTTTCAGGTATACAAACTGCTTGCGTGGTCAGTCCAGTGTAATAATTTATCGCCCATTATTACCCATTATCTACAAGCATCTGCAATGAAAAGAAGTCTACCTTTATCTCAATTATCTTTATCTCAAGACTATTATGAGATGTAAAGCTTGTTGTGGTTGCGATGGCAGGGATTTAAGAATAATTGCAGGTTTGTAATTCAAAACAGACGTCAACAAGTAAGATCACATTACTACCATTTGTAGCCTTCTGTTTGATGACTACTACGACCTCTCCAGAGTCGTGGGCATCTCCCTGGGTTTGCTGCTGCAAAGAAAGCGGTTGCAGGCAGGGGAAGGAGTCAGATTTGCGTGTAGTGAAGGATGCCTCAGTTGGCTGAATTGTGACAGGTCCTGGGGTCTGGCTGCACGATTGCTCCCGATCCTGGGGTCCGAGCAACGAGTCCGTCAGTGTCTGGTGGTTGTCCATTTTTTAAGGAGAAAGAAGTCAGAACGTCCAAACTGATGATCGTCTACGAGATCTAAACATACGAGATATCATCGACCATCATCATCAGAGCAGATCTTTTCAGAGACCTGTCATTAATACATCATCACTCTCTTCAACAAACAATAAAACCTGAAAATAAATAAAACCCATGAAGATCATACACATCAAAACATATGTAATAAAACATTTACCATAAAGAAATGAGATGTTTTTTTAAGCATCAAGAGAGATGAAAATGAAAATCTGTGAAAATCTGAGATCATTAGGGCAAAAGAATAAAGCCAAGGGAAGAATAGGCAGAAGCAAAATTACTGCAAGGTTGAGATAAAATGATATAAAATATGATCGAGTTAACAACCACAGGTAGGCGGCACCTTAGCAGGGTGCAAAACAAGACAAAGAGCCCCCTCCCCCATTCCAAACACACACACACACACACACTCTCTCTCTCTTTAAAATGTATCATCTATTCAGTCCAAAAACCTACCTCATTCACATTCTCCACTTGCAGATTTCTTGTGTTTTTACGTTTATCCCTAATTATTCTTCCCTAAATTTGCATCAGTAAATAAAAAATCACCCTGTAGTCCTATTTCTCTGACATGCATGCTTTTTATTAAATCTAAAATGAAGAGATGCACAAAGGCAGCATCCATCCCAGAGAGGTACCTAACAGAATGGGGGAAACATGAGGTGGGAGGGGAAGGGGAGGGGATGGATATGGGAGGACACTAAAGAGGCTGTGTCCCAATTCACACAGCAGCTCACTGAACAGCCTGTTAAAGCAGTGCCCTAACACACACAGCATGAGCACTAGTAACTACATGAGTGTTTGGTTAAGGACCAAACCAGACCCAGTGTTTATTTACTGTTTAGACTAGAGGTGTATAGATATAGCAGAGAGATTGATCTCCAGGTCACGTGGTACCTGAAGATTTACCTGTTAAAGATGGATTTATAATGAAACTACAGGAGGGATCATTTAGCTTGTGTTATAATTTGGACATTGTGTACTTGTCCAGACATATTAATGAGTAAGGGTTTAGGGTGCTGATTGGGACAAGGGCTGGAGGAAATGATAGTGGAATTGTCTTGTCATGTAATACATGTTATTATATTTATAAATATATATAAATATTTAACAAAAAAAACAAACAAAAAAAAAAAAACCTGGACACAAATCCTACTGTATCCTCAGCATCTTTTTAAATACAATCTCAGAGCTAAAAACAATGCAAATGAAAGCAAGACTTGTGCTTTAGCGCCCCCTATGGACACAAGTGAAATATTACAGTAAACGTGCAAAATAACACGGCAGCCTTTATGGAGACGACAAATTTGAAGGATTAAAAAGGATCAAAGTGTGTTAGTAATGCATTGTGCAGACAGAAGTGCTTACATTTGTCCATTTGTACATCAATATACAAGAAAAATGATGGAAGTCTTAAAACGTTGATCTAAAATCTCCCACAGGGTTGAGATGTGGTTCTGGTGAAAGCCAGAAGACATGGTTTACATTCGTTTCTTCCTTATCCAACCACTCAGCATGCCCATCTGCCCTAGGTCAGGGTGGGTTCTTCATGGAAAAAAAAAAAAACACTCGCAGTGACTCATCTCTCTGTTGGGATAAGTAGGCAGAAAACAGGCAATACCCAGGGAAAAGTCATTATAACAGTACAAAATATTTTCTTTATGCATATTTACTTAGCAACACTGTGGCTAATTATATTAGACAGATCATTACAGTATGTTACCATCAGGCCGAGAGATTCAGACAGGCAGGAAATGGCAATGTTTTGCCTTTCATAGATTAAACAAGTCCAGACAAACAGAATCGTAATAAGTGAGACCACGAAGAACAAATAAAACTGACAAGTGCAGCGAGGCTCTGCAGCAGCTTTTATTAAGAAGCATGTTTAGTACTCCATTAAATCACGCCGTAAATATATAGTGACACTTAAATACAAGCCTTAAATGAAACATCACAAAAAATGTAAAAAAAAAAAAAAAAAAGTTAAAAAAATATATGTACAGATATTCATGATAAAAAAACAACAAAAAAATCTTCACAAGTGGTGTCTCAATCCGCAGCACTTTGTCGGCATTCACCCCGTTCGCTCGCCCGCCCTCGTTCACTTCCCCATCGCACTTAGAATGTTGGCCTGTGGAGAAATAAATAAAATATTAAAATTTAACAAACATGAAATACACCAGTGCACTGATTTATTTACTGTTTTGTGTAGTCTTACCTTAATAAAAGACGAAAAACGTTTCTCTGTAATGCCTTCGATTTTCTTTAAATCTTCCACCTGATAAGAGGACATTTAAAACCGAGTGAATATCAACACTGAAAAAGCTCATGTTTCAAACTACTGATGTTAACCCATAGCTTTTTTTTAATCTCTAACCTGTGTGAAGTCTCCATTGATTTCCCTCCAGCCCAGGATGAGTTTGGCCTTCTTGTCCCCAATGAGTTGCAGACTCTTCAGCTCTTTGAGCGAGCCTGAGTTGAGCGTCTGGAGAATCTTTTTCTTGGACTGGTTTAATAATGACGAGTCCAACCTTGACTCCCAGTTTGCCTCTTCGTCACAGGCTGGTTCCAGACCGCTGTTCTCCTTACCCTCCGAGATCTGGAGAAAGAAATGTTGAAGAAATCGTGATTATGCAAAATCACTGATTATTAATTCTAACGGTTAATAATCACACAAGCCTAGGAGAGCATGTGTCTTTAGAAATGTCGCAATATCGTTATTCAAAGTCAGGCTCTTAAATGGTTATGGTCTATTGTAGCAAGTCCATCCGGGTTGATGGTGGGTTTTTAAGTGATTCAGCAGTAAAGCAAAGTAAAGTAAACACTACACTGAAAACTTTAGGATTTCAGGCTTTATTCTCAGGCATTTACTTCTAGAGGTGTTAACCTTCTGTATAAGATCTGACAATTTTTAGGTGAGAAAAAGTCTGCCTCCTCTTGTTTTATTTGATAATCCTTTTCAGTGTCTTGCCAATTCAGCATTTCTGTATTCTATGTTCGTGACACGTTCGTGTACGTGACACAGCAACGGTTGTGAGCGTTTTTCTTGCCTACAAATTAAGTGTTCTCTTGCTAAGTTCTGTTCTATTGTTGAACACATCTACACTTACTTGTGAAATTCTAGAGGACAGAAGGTTTTGTGCCAAAATGTCTTGGTATTTGGAGCTATTCGTTTTCCCATCCATCTTGACAAGTGCCGCTGAACAATCTGAGGTGAAGGGAAGAGACCCCAAAGCATAATGCTACCACCACCATGCTTCACTGTCTGTATGGTGTTCCTTGAATGATGCTCTGTTTTGCTTTTGCGCAGAATGTACCTTTAAGAATTAAAGCCAAAAATTTCAACCTTTGTCTCGTCAGATCGAACACATTTCCCACATGGTTTGGGACGACTGAATGGCATCTCTTCTCATAATTCAGACAGGCTTGCATATTTAGTTATTTTACTAACCCTAACGGCATTGGTCTTGCCCCCTTACCACACAGTTCAGAATGGCTGCATTTCAAAAAATCCTGTAAGTCGTTCAGTGTTTCTGTTGGCCTCTTTGGAGCCTCCCCGATAAATTTTCTCCTTATACTCTCATCAACATTGGAAGGTTGTCCTCCACTTGGTGGTTTTGAAAGTGTTCCATAGTTCATTCAGTGCCTTCGATATTCTATTATACCGCTCTCCTAATTGGTACATTTCAACGTTATGTCTGTTTCTTTGGCAGCACTTTATAACCCGAGGTTCTCAGCAGAATGCTATGGCTTGATTTAACGGCTGCCTTTTAAGTGCTTTTAATCAGAATCACTTTAATTGATGGAACTTAACTTGCCTCAGTCTTGTGTTTATTCTTCTTGCTGACAGTTCGAGAAGTCTTGCAGACCACAGCACAATCCTGCAAGGGCTGAACGGACACTGGGCATACAACAAAAAAAGGCATATAAAGGATACGCACAAATAGCAACCTACTGCCAAAGAACTGATTTATATAGATTGCGTGTTGATCGCCTATCGTGCCATCATGCATGTGCAACATTGTCAGCACCTTCTGCGTATCCCACAACCCACCCCAGTACTAAAAATACTGTTCTACATTACAGAATATTATGTATTCTGAATATATACATTCCCTCTCACCCCTACCTGTAGATCTTACCCTGTAATGGGGTGACAATTGCCTGTTGTTTCTTGGGTCTCGCTGAAACGGACTGTTTGCGCTGGAGGGGCAGCAGATCTGTTTTGAAGAGAGATAAGCTACTTGCCGTGTCCCTTTCGTCTTTCAGACCGTTCTGGCCTCCCGTTAGTTTGTCCAACATCTCGGCCTTCTCCTCCAGCTCCTTTTGTTTCTCCTTCAATCTCTTTATGGAAACAGAGGAAAGCACTTTTGTGTAATACAGAACCAGAGCTACATCAGACTGACTATAATTCATAAAGGAATATTTAGTATTCAGGAACCTGTATCTCTTTGCGGGACTGGGCAACAGTTTTGAGCAGCTTGAGTCTCTCTCTCTCTGGGGTGCCCAACATCATTTTCTCCAGAGCCATAAGTCTGTCCAATACTGAGGAATCCCCTGGGCTGAAAGACGAGAAAGTCAGAAGAAATGCCATCATCACTATGCTAAGCTGCTATGACTTATTTCTAACAGTTTCATCCAAACCTTTTAATGCAAAAATCATTACAAATTGATGGACACAGAAACATGTCTTCCCCAACAATGAACCAAGAGGTACAAAGAAACTCTGATTTTTCACTAAGAGGATACATTGTTTTAAGCACCAGCTACCAAATCATGGCCTACTGCACAAGGCCAGGACCTGTTAAAAGTGCTTTCTGTGTACAGCCACATTTCTCTAACAGTACAGAAGTGTTTTTACACATTGAAGACAATGATGGTTTATCTGATGTGCTTCAGATAAGCGTCCAAAACTAAACAATTTTGGAACATGAATTATGGAACGCTCTCTTTCAGGTCGTTAAAAAGGTTTTACATGTCTGGGAACAAGAAAGAAGGTTTTTATCCTCCCATTAAAATGTTCTGTTGACTCTCTAATAAAACTGATTCCTGGGATCCTAAAACATTTCTTAGTCACTCTGTTTTAATGGTAGTTAGAACACACTAGAAGCCTTTATTTTTCATCACATATACATTACATAACAGTGAAATTCTCTCTTTGAATATCCCAACTTTGCAGGTTGGGGTCAGAGCACAGAGTCAGCCATGATACAGCACCATTGCAGCAGAGAGAGTTAAGGGCCTTTCTCAAGGACCCAACAGCTTGAACCCTGATCCTCCAATCAACAACCCGGAGCCTTAACTACCGAGTCACCACTGCCCCTATTAGTTGTTACAATATCTGCACATTTCACTGCATGCTCAGTACTGGTGATGGCCCTTAAACCCAAACTGATCTAGACAACATACCTGTGAGGGTGTGTGAGTGGCGGCGACGTCTGTTCCTCTTTCTTGCCATCCTTCAGCTTCTTATTCTGGGGTTCTCCTGATCCCCCAGCTTCTTGCTCCTCTCTGGACCTCTTTCCTGCTGCTGAAACAAATTAATCCACATCCCTACTGAATAAATGCATTTGACCAGATAAACAAACCGAACCTAGAGCTTTG
Source organism: Tachysurus vachellii (assembly GCF_030014155.1). Lineage (NCBI taxonomy): Eukaryota > Metazoa > Chordata > Actinopteri > Siluriformes > Bagridae > Tachysurus > Tachysurus vachellii. The sequence goes on along the minus strand of NC_083461.1, from coordinate 24,146,466 downwards.
AATAACGCTCACCATTCGTCGGGGCCATGACCGTCTCTCTGACAAACGGCTTGTTGACGATTTGCTTGGATTTGGCGGCAAAGTTGAGGGCGGTGAAGGTATCGAAATAGTACTTGTATTCCGGGGCAATGTTTGTGATCATGACTGAATGAGCTGAACCACCCAGTGAGTCCTGTAAAAGACGAGTGAGCTTGCTATCCCTGTAGGGCACACGCCCCCCAGTCCCTGTGTTTAGACAGTCCACAACCTTGCTGAGCGTGAAGAGAGACAAGTTTATGGCACCGCTCTCTTTCAAGCGGATGCCCTGGTTTCCTGTGCGCCGGTTGTCCTCAGAGCCAGCGAGATCCACGAGATATAGCTTCCCTGTCTGCTGGCGGTGAGGAGGAACACGCTGACATTTTACCACCTGAGACACAAGTGAAGAAGAGCAAGATGGGCATTATCATATAGAGAAGGACCTGGTTACCAGATTAGACATCATGTTTTCACCCTAAGGTTTCCACAGCAGGCACAAAAAAGCCAGGGGAGTTTTTTTTTTTTAGGGAGAACATTGCTTTTAGCACCAGCTACCAAATCATGGTCTACCACACAGAGACCACAACCTGTTAAGATGCTTTGAGTAAAAAGGAGCATGCAGCTACGGGGGGGGGCAGCACCAATGACGGTACCTTGATGAGGAGGATGGCGTGACTGCGGCTGGAGCGCTGGTTGAGTTTGGTAGAGGCTGTGGTGCGATTCAGACTGGCTGGCACAAAGTGGGTGTGAAAATCAGAAAAAGACGAGAGGGACGTGTGTGTCAAGCCTGGAATGATGATGTTTTTATCCTTGTCTTCACGGATCGGAAGATCCTGAGAGCTGGGGGACAAAAGGTCCAAAACCTGCGAGCACAGAACAAACGGCAGATCAAATCACAAATAATTAAACTGATAGCGAACAACGTTATATACAATTTAAACCGGCTCACACTTTCAAGTTTGCAAATTAAAGTGAAAACAAAATGCCATCAGTGCAAAGAAACACTACTTCATTTGAGTTTTCAGTTTTCTTTTTAGATTGTGGGAAACTAGACTGACTACAGATCACCAGAAAACAAACTACATGGGTACCAAACTATGTGGGCATGAGTAAGATTTTGTGACATGTGTGGTGAGAAAGATGAAGAAAGCCATAATATCAGAGTATTACCTTTTCATTGTAGATTTCTAGATACGACATGCCCACAGAGAACTCCCATTCATCCTGGTCCTTCACTTGAGTGCGCACCAGTTGGAAAACCTCACGAACAGCTCTGGGGATCACACCTGGCTGCTCCTGACTGCCCAGCATCGTGTGGGTCTTTCCTACAGGAAAAATGAGCAATATATTGCCCTTAATTATCTGGTACAGTAAAGAGCTAGAAAATTTACAGAGACTCAAAATAATATGAACAAAAAACTGCATAAAAGAAAGAAAGAAAGAAAGAATTTCTTTAGACGGTGCTTGTATAACGACTTCGGCTACCGAAATTACAGTAGGATTATAATTGGAAGTATGGAGCAGGTAAGCATGAGCTTGTGATAACTCTGGTTACACTTTCTACCCATGCAAACATCCAGTCACACTTCCGTATACATGTAAATCTATGCTAAGGAGCGCATCTATCCAAAAATGCCTCCTTGTTTTTAGCCCACGATGTCTTCATTTTCATGATGTTTATTCATTTGTTTTTTTTTTTTGGAAATCCAAGTCACACATCCATGGCTTATATTCGAAAGGAAAAGTAGACTATGCCACTGCTCAACCCTCCTTGCTCCAGGGGTGCTGTATCATAGCTGCCCCTGCACTCTGACCCCAACCTCCTCAGTTGGGGTATGTGAAGAAAAGAATTCCACTGTGCTGTAATGTATATGGGGCAATAATAAAGGCTTCTATGCCCCGTTCTATCTATCTATCTATCTATCTATCTATCTTTTCTGTTTAAAGCAGATTTCAAATATTGGGTGTACTATGTTTTGAAATGAAAATTTTCCTAGGTTTTGAGTAACGGGAAAAGGGAAGGAAAATAAGGGGAAGAAAAACAGTTATAAAAAAAAGCAACTTTTCAGTAACAAATCCATATAATCTTACCAGCTCCGGTGGGTCCGTAAGCAAAGACGCTAGCATTCTGACCATTAAGAATGTGAGGAATAATGGACTTCACTGAAGACAAGAAGACTTCCTGTTGAGTTGTCTGCTCTCCATGGAACACATCAAACCTACACAAAAGTACAAGATCTTAAAGCGAACACCAAATAAATCCAGATCGTCAACATTAAAACACCAGACAAACAGGAAAGACGGATTACAAATGTTTTCTCCTCGACCGTCTCCAGCAGGTACATTAAGAGCCAGTGGATGAGTTAAGAGAGAGAGAAACCTGATCTCAGCACCAGCTACCAAATCAGGGCCTACACACACAGACCCAGACCTGTTAAGATGCTTTAGGTACAACCCAGTCTCATGGCAGTTCGTTAGTCACGAAAATTTAATCTATTGAAAATTTAATCGCGAATTCTCCTTCATTGCGCTCAAACCACTTCCCAGGTAATGTTACTTGAATGTAATGGTCAGATTTGAGAATCAAATAAATCGGATGGTCATGACATCGTATTGTTGAATGATCAAGCACACTTTCGTGTTTATGTGTTGAAAAAAAGATGAGGAGATCATTAAAAGAGAAACGGCGATGGGTCGTCATGTAGTTTACGTATTCAACACAGAAAAGGTAGATAAACTAGTAGTAGTATTTAGTTTACTGTCTGATTTGACACACCAAATAGATGGGAAAGTGAAGTGAAGTGACATGACATACAGCTAAGTACGGTGACCCATACTCAGAATTCGTTCTCTGCATTTAACCCATCCAAAGTGCACACACACAGCAGTGAACACACTCGGACAGTGGGCAGCCATTTACGCTGCGGCGCCCAGGGAGCAGCTGAAAGGGGATTCGGTACCTTGCTCAACGGCACCTCAGTCGTGGTATTGCCGGCCCAAGACTCGAACCCACAACCTTAGGGTTAGGAGTCAAACTCTCTAACCATTAGGCCACGACTAACCAATGGCTTTTCTCAGAAAAGAAACCATAGCACAATGGTTAGTACCCTACAGAATATAAAGCATTAAAAACAAGGATAAAATCTTCTGGTTAAATGCTGAGTAATGTAGTGCTTAAAGTTTTAAAATGAATAACAAATGATCAAAAACAATGCTTGAGTGGCAGAAAGAAAAACCTGGTGCAGACACAAAAGATGCTTCCTATTGAAATACATTAGATCGAAAGTCGTGCTGAGTGACACGTAAAAAAAAGGGAAATTCGTGTCCACGAACACGAATCAATAGATTACATTTCGTGACTATGTGACGATCTGCAGTGAGACTAGGTTTATCAGGTAATGACAACGTTGGATAGTAAGTAAAACGTCCAAACTAACTGATACTGCAGAGTCTCAGTGGCGTTTCTCCAGTTGACAAGATCCAGAGTTTGAGGTCCAAGCCCTCGGACACAGGGTCCTTCACCTTTCTCATCTTGTTTGTCCATGTAGGGCCGCAGCCGAACCGCTACTCGAACCCGGGCGGTCCGTTTGGACCCAACGGCGTCATTCAGGGCAACACGCTGTGCCATTTCTAACGGAGATACACAAACATGGCAGCGATTTAAGTTCAAAGTGTTTATTGTCATATGCACAGACAGAAAGCATGTTTCCCTGCACAATGAAATTCTTACTTTGTCGTCCACACTAAATGTCATACAGTAAAGTAAAAAATAAAATAGAATAAAAAATAAGAGCAAAAAAAATAAAAGCAACAAAACAAAATAAAGATGAGGTACAGTTCGTAACAGAGGCAATAAAAAGTGAGGTAGTGCAGTTCTGAATAAGGCAATAAAGTGAAGTAGCGCATTATTACACCAGTTAGTTAGCGACCTAAAACAGCTAGTTAACAACTAGTTACAGTTAACAACAGTTGCAATCTTCAGTTTTAGCAGATTAACTCATTATTAACAGAGTAATGTAAGATAGCACGTTTCTAATCTAATGACTCCATGTCCGATACCACAGGAGTTTTAGACCTCGGTTCATCGTGTTAGCTTTAATGCTAATCGTTTATGCTAAGCTAACTGGCTAAGCTTCCTGCTGGACGTTTGTACGTACACACAAACTTACCAATTGTCTCGAACACTACGTTTCCCGACGCTTGTAAACGCTCCTGCGCGAAACCGGTTAAAATAATTAATGTTATTGGTTTATAACATGAGAGGTTTTTTGTTTTTTTTTTAGGGAGAAGGGATTTCTATTGTACGCGCGTACCACCAGAGACAACAGCTATTTTCAAATGTAATGTGCCCGCCCACTTACTGGGTAACGGACCAATCCGCTGCCGACTTACACGCACGCGCATTACCTTCGACGGTACTATGGGGTTAATGGGCATTTACAAAGCATTTTGTCCCTCATTAGGGTTCAAGCGCGAAGCGCTGGAAACCTATTGTTTTTGTTAGGATTTTTATTATTAGGGTTCAAGCGTGAAGCGCTGGAAACCTATTGTTTTTGTTAGGATTATTATTATTATTATTATTATTATTATTATTCCGCCCTACAAATGATCGTGCAGCCCAAACCGTAAGGCCTAGAGAGCTCAAACTTGGTCAGATGGTAGTACTGGTCACAGTTACTCAGGGCCAAAATCCCAGCGGAATCGGACAATCTGTTTGTGCCCATAGGTCCAAAAACCCAATTTTGTGCTGACTCGTAAGGCAAAGTCTCAGAATCAGAATCAGAATGGTCTTTATTGGCAAGTATGTTTTCATACTTCGTTTTGCTTCGCACGAGGATTGTAGACTCACCGATATGACTTTGTTTATTTGTCACTTTGTGTATGTGAAAATCCTTTAAGGCCTTAAACTCCCTAAAGGCCTTAAACGCTTGAACCCGGGAAATGCTGCTTGCAGCTTTAATTATTATTATTATTATTATTATTATTATTATTATTATTATTATTATTAGGGTTCAAGCGCGAAGCGCTGGAAACCTATTGTTTTTGTTAGGATTTTTATTATTATTATTAGGGTTCAAGCGCGAAGCGCTGGAAACCTATTGTTTTTGTTAGGATTATTATTATTATTATTATTATTATTATTATTATTATTATTCCGCCCTAGAAACGGTCGTGCAGCCCAAACCGTAAGGCCTAGAGAGCTCAAACTTGGTCAGATGGTAGTACTGGTCACAGTTACTCAGGGCCAAAATCTCAGCAGAATCGGACAATTTGGGGCACTAACCCCTAAAACCCCTATGTCCAAATCTCAAGTGCTTTATATCATTGGAATCCTTGGCTCATGACTTAAAAAACGTATATCTCCAATTTCAGTTCTGCCATTAAATTTTTTCGCTATCGCGCATTTTATCCGAAACCTACTTTTGCTAACTAGTCCTAGGTTTTTCACCTGATCAAGACCAATCCAGTGCAGTAATATTCTCTGGAGTCTCAAAGACAATAATTTTTGAAAAAAAAGTCGAAATTTTGATTCAGGGTCCTTAAGAGGCCCCAAAAAGTTTGGACTGTGAGGAGCCAGTTTTACTAAAATGTCAATGACTCAAGAATTAAATGAGCTATCAACACCAAACTTGGGACACATGTGAAAGAGGTCAAACTGAGGTCACAGTTCTCACTTCCGCCATTAAGTTCTTCATTTCCGCCATTAAATTTTTTCGCTATCGCGCATTTTATCCGAAACCTACTTTTGCTAACTAGTCCTAGGTTTTTCGCCTGATCGAGACCAATCCAGTGCAGTAATATTCTCTGGAGTCTCAATGTCAACAATCTTCGAAAAAAAATTTCAAAAAATTTTCAAAAAACTTCGAAATTTTGATTCAGGGTCCTTAAGGGGCCCCAAAACGTTTGGACTGTGAGGAGCCAGTTTTACTAAAATGTCAATAACTCAAGAACTAAATGAGCTATCAACACCAAACCTGGTACACATGTGAAAGAGGTCAAACTGAGGTCACAGTTCAAAAACCGTGGCGATTGTTTGTTCTTGTTCTCTCTCTCTCTCTCTTTGCTCCACTATCTATCTTTTCAGATCCCTACCATTGGACATCTCCTGTCAATCTTCATTATCCTTTTAGGCCTTAAACTCCCTAAAGGCCTTAAACGCTTGAACCCGGGAAATGCTGCTTGCAGCTTTAATTATTAGGGTTCAAGCGCGAAGCGCTGGAAACCTATTGTTTTTGTTAGGATTTTTATTATTATTATTATTATTATTATTATTATTATTATTATTATTATTCCGCCCTAGAAACGGTCGTGCAGCCCAAACTGTAAGGCCTAGAGAGCTCAAACTTGGTCAGATGGTAGTACTGGTCACAGTTACTCAGGGCCAAGGACTCAGCAGAATCGGCCAATTTGGGGCGCTTCAGCGCCCCTCAACGCGTTTGTGCCCATAACTCCTAAACCGTATGTCCAAATCTCAAGTGCTTTATATCATTGGAATCCTTGGCTCATTACTTAAAAAATGTATATCTCCGATTTCATTTCCGCCATTAAATTTCTTTGCTATAGTGCATTTTGTCTGAAACCTACTTTTGCGACCTAGTCCTAGGTTTTTCGCCTGATCGAGACCAATCCAGTGCAGTAATATTCTCTGGAGTCTCAATGTCAATAATTATCGAAAAAAAAGTCGAAATTTTGATTCAGGGTCCTTAAGGGGCCCCAAAACGTTCGGACTGTGAGGAGCCAGTTTTACTAAAATGTCAATAACTCAAGAACTAAATGAGCTATCAACACCAAACTTGGGACATACTGTATGTGAAAGAGGTCAAACTGAGGTCACAGTTCAAAAACCACTTGGTGGCGCTATAACGGAAAAATCACTAAAAACAGCCCTTTTTAAAAAAAAGGCCACCAGCAGTCCAAAAACCCAATTTTGTGCTGACTCGTAAGGCAAAGTCTCAGAATCAGAATCAGAATCAGAAGGGTCTTTATTGCCAAGTATGTACCGATATGACTTTGTTTATTTTAGGGAAAACTGGACAGGTGAGTACTTCACATGACATATATTGTGCAACACGTTGGTAAGCTTTTCTGTATTAGAGACACTAGGTTAGGAGCGGGTGCCACCCTCTGTAACTTGCGGGTCACTTTGTGTATGTGAAAATCCTTTAAGGCCTTAAACTCCCTAAAGGCCTTAAACGCTTGAACCCGGGAAATGCTGCTTGCAGCTTTAATTTTTATTATTTTCAATAATAATTCCACAATAATAATAATCATAATAATTTGATTAACTTTGATAATTTGATACTGACATTCTGTCACACTTTATGTCATATATTATTGACATGTTTACATTGCATTACACTTCTTTATTGTATCTATCCAAAGGCCTTAAACTTTAAAGGCCTTAAATTTTTTCGCTATCGCGCATTTTATCCGAAACTTACTTTTGCTAACTAGTCCTAGGTTTTTCGCCTGATCAAGACCAATCCAGTGCAGTAATATTCTCTGGAGTCTCAAAGACAATAATTTTCAAAAAAAAGTCGAAATTTTGATTCAGGGTCCTTAAGGGGCCCCAAAAAGTTTGGACTGTGAGGAGCCAGTTTTACTAAAATGTCAATAACTCAAGAATTAAATGAGCTATCAACACCAAACCTGGTACACATGTGAAAGAGGTCAAACTGAGGTCACAGTTCAAAAACCGTGGCGATTGTTTGTTCTTGTTCTCTCTCTCTCTCTCTTTGCTCCACTATCTATCTTTTCAGATCCCTACCATTGGACATCTCCTGTCAATCTTCATTATCCTTTTAGGCCTTAAACTCCCTAAAGGCTTTAAACGCTTGAACCCGGGAAATGCTGCTTGCAGCTTTAATTATTAGGGTTCAAGCGTGAAGCGCTGGAAACCTATTGTTTTTGTTAGGATTTTTATTATTATTATTATTATTCCGCCCTAGAAACGGTCGTGCAGCCCAAACCGTAAGGCCTAGAGAGCTCAAACTTGGTCAGATGGTAGTACTGGTCACAGTTACTCAGGGCCAAAATCTCAGCGGAATCGGACAATTTGGGGTGCTTCAAAAACCGCAGCGATTGGCCACTTGGTGGTGCTATAACGGAAAAATCACTAAAAACAGCCATTTTTAAAAAAAAGCCCTCTAGCGCCACCAACAGTCCAAAAACCCAATTTTGTGCAAAGATTCTGATTCTGAGAAAGATTCTGATTCTCGAGGGTATTCTGATGACGTCACGTGTAGCCCAGCCCCCAAAATTAGCGAAATCAAAAAGTTAGCACAACATGGACATGTCATATATCAAAACACTCAGCACGATGAGGGGAACTGACGTCACGTGTAGCCCCGCCCCCAAAATTAGCGAAATCTAAAAGTTAGTACAACATGGACATGTGACATAATCATCAAAACACTCAGCACGATGAGGGGAATTTGGCACGTGCAAGCACATTCACATTTTCTTCAGGAAATGACTTGCGGGTCACTCGTTCTGCATCTGGGTGCTTGTGTTTCTTCGCTTTATGGATATGACTTTGTTTATTTTAGGGAAAACTGGACGGGTGAGTACTTCACATGACATATATTGTGGCACCCTCTGTAGCATGACATATGTAGCATGACATGACATATATTGTGGCACCCTCTGTAACTTGCGGGTCACTTTGTGTATGTGAAAATCCTTTAAGGCCTTAAACTCACTAAAGGCCTTAAACGCTTGCACCCGGGAAATGCTGCTTGCAGCTTTAATTATTATTATTATTGTTAGGGTTCAAGCGCGAAGCGCTGGAAACCTATTGTTTTTGTTAGGATTTTTATTATTATTATTATTATTATTATTATTATTATTATTATTATTATTATTCCGCCCTAGAAACGGTCGTGCAGCCCAAACTGTAAGGCCTAGAGAGCTCAAACTTGGTCAGATGGTAGTACTGGTCACAGTTACTCAGGGCCAAGGACTCAGCAGAATCGGCCAATTTGGGGCGCTTCAGCGCCCCTCAACGCGTTTGTGCCCATAACTCCTAAACCGTATGTCCAAATCTCAAGTGCTTTATATCATTGGAATCCTTGGCTCATTACTTAAAAAATGTATATCTCCGATTTCATTTCCGCCATTAAATTTCTTTGCTATAGTGCATTTTGTCTGAAACCTACTTTTTTGCGACCTAGTCCTAGGTTTTTCGCCTGATCGAGACCAATCCAGTGCCGTAATATTCTCTGGAGTCTCAATGTCAATAATTATCGAAAAAAAAGTCGAAATTTTGATTCAGGGTCCTTAAGGGGCCCCAAAACGTTTGGACTGTGAGGAGCCAGTTTTACTAAAATGTCAATAACTCAAGAACTAAATGAGCTATCAACACCAAACTTGGGACATACTGTATGTGAAAGAGGTCAAACTGAGGTCACAGTTCAAAAACCACTTGGTGGCGCTATAACGGAAAAATCACTAAAAACAGCCCTTTTTAAAAAAAAGGCCACCAGCAGTCCAAAAACCCAATTTTGTGCTGACTCGTTAGGCAAAGTCTCAGAATCAGAATCAGAATCAGAAGGGTCTTTATTGCCAAGTATGTACCGATATGACTTTGTTTATTTTAGGGAAAACTGGACAGGTGAGTACTTCACATGACATATCTTGTGCAACACGTTGGTAAGCTTTTCTGTATTAGAGACACTAGGTTAGGAGCGGGTGCCACCCTCTGTAACTTGCGGGTCACTTTGTGTATGTGAAAATCCTTTAAGGCCTTAAACTCCCTAAAGGCCTTAAACGCTTGAACCCGGGAAATGCTGCTTGCAGCTTTAATTTTTATTATTTTCAATAATAATTCCACAATAATAATAATCATAATAATTTGATTAACTTTGATAATTTGATACTGACATTCTGTCGCACTTTGTCATATATTATTGACATGTTTACATTGCATTACACTTCTTTACACCCTCTCATTATATACAAATCCTTGTTTAACTATAGCTCAATAACTTATTTATACCTATATAATTCTATCTATATAAATATGTACATACTTATTTATACCTATTCATAATTTACAGTAACTGACTTTAGTTTATTGCCATCACCTTGACTGGATACTAAAAACAGTGCTACCTACTGACCAAATAATCAATACTCTTGTGTTTCTCAGACAAACATGATCAATCTCAGTCATAAATCTTATCTTAAAGAATCTATTACTAATCAACACCTCACACTCCTTGGTATCGGTAAATATCCATAAATATCAACAACGTGACATGACTTTAAATGTAAAAGTTACTTTATTAAAAATTCTTCATAAGCAACGCATAGCATAAATATGCCTTTCGTATGTACACAATGGAAACACAAACACAATATGCCTTATTTATCTTTTTGTTTTATATAAAATATTAATGCTTTATAAATCTTTACAACTAGGCTCTTTATTTCAATCAGGATCCAAGTTCGTCTATGTGCAAATCAATTTTACAGAGTGAAGGTTTACTTTCGTGCTAATAAATACAGAACTATTATAATAACTAAAAGTCTGTACAATCTACTGTCCCCCATTTATAGTAATATACGGTAAGATGAGTATAGATGGCAGTATTATGACAAAAAGACAACATGGTATAACAGAAATTAATAATTATTAGGGTTCAAGCGTGAAGCGCTGGAAACCTATTGTTTTTGTTAGGATTTTTATTATTATTATTATTATTCCGCCCTAGAAACGGTCGTGCAGCCCAAACCGTAAGGCCTAGAGAGCTCAAACTTGGTCAGATGGTAGTACTGGTCACAGTTACTCAGGGCCAAAATCTCAGCGGAATCGGACAATTTGGGGTGCTTCAAAAACCGCAGCGATTGGCCACTTGGTGGTGCTATAACGGAAAAATCACTAAAAACAGCCATTTTTAAAAAAAAGCCCTCTAGCGCCACCAACAGTCCAAAAACCCAATTTTGTGCAAAGATTCTGATTCTGAGAAAGATTCTGATTCTCGAGGGTATTCTGATGACGTCACGTGTAGCCCAGCCCCCAAAATTAGCGAAATCAAAAAGTTAGCACAACATGGACATGTCATATATCAAAACACTCAGCACGATGAGGGGAACTGACGTCACGTGTAGCCCCGCCCCCAAAATTAGCGAAATCTAAAAGTTAGTACAACATGGACATGTGACATAATCATCAAAACACTCAGCACGATGAGGGGAATTTGGCACGTGCAAGCACATTCACATTTTCTTCAGGAAATGACTTGCGGGTCACTCGTTCTGCATCTGGGTGCTTGTGTTTCTTCGCTTTATGGATATGACTTTGTTTATTTTAGGGAAAACTGGACGGGTGAGTACTTCACATGACATATATTGTGGCACCCTCTGTAGCATGACATATGTAGCATGACATGACATATATTGTGGCACCCTCTGTAACTTGCGGGTCACTTTGTGTATGTGAAAATCCTTTAAGGCCTTAAACTCACTAAAGGCCTTAAACGCTTGCACCCGGGAAATGCTGCTTGCAGCTTTAATTATTATTATTATTGTTAGGGTTCAAGCGCGAAGCGCTGGAAACCTATTGTTTTTGTTAGGATTTTTATTATTATTATTATTATTATTATTATTATTATTATTATTATTATTATTATTATTATTATTCCGCCCTAGAAACGGTCGTGCAGCCCAAACTGTAAGGCCTAGAGAGCTCAAACTTGGTCAGATGGTAGTACTGGTCACAGTTACTCAGGGCCAAGGACTCAGCAGAATCGGCCAATTTGGGGCGCTTCAGCGCCCCTCAACGCGTTTGTGCCCATAACTCCTAAACCGTATGTCCAAATCTCAAGTGCTTTATATCATTGGAATCCTTGGCTCATTACTTAAAAAATGTATATCTCCGATTTCATTTCCGCCATTAAATTTCTTTGCTATAGTGCATTTTGTCTGAAACCTACTTTTTTGCGACCTAGTCCTAGGTTTTTCGCCTGATCGAGACCAATCCAGTGCCGTAATATTCTCTGGAGTCTCAATGTCAATAATTATCGAAAAAAAAGTCGAAATTTTGATTCAGGGTCCTTAAGGGGCCCCAAAACGTTTGGACTGTGAGGAGCCAGTTTTACTAAAATGTCAATAACTCAAGAACTAAATGAGCTATCAACACCAAACTTGGGACATACTGTATGTGAAAGAGGTCAAACTGAGGTCACAGTTCAAAAACCACTTGGTGGCGCTATAACGGAAAAATCACTAAAAACAGCCCTTTTTAAAAAAAAGGCCACCAGCAGTCCAAAAACCCAATTTTGTGCTGACTCGTTAGGCAAAGTCTCAGAATCAGAATCAGAATCAGAAGGGTCTTTATTGCCAAGTATGTACCGATATGACTTTGTTTATTTTAGGGAAAACTGGACAGGTGAGTACTTCACATGACATATCTTGTGCAACACGTTGGTAAGCTTTTCTGTATTAGAGACACTAGGTTAGGAGCGGGTGCCACCCTCTGTAACTTGCGGGTCACTTTGTGTATGTGAAAATCCTTTAAGGCCTTAAACTCCCTAAAGGCCTTAAACGCTTGAACCCGGGAAATGCTGCTTGCAGCTTTAATTTTTATTATTTTCAATAATAATTCCACAATAATAATAATCATAATAATTTGATTAACTTTGATAATTTGATACTGACATTCTGTCGCACTTTGTCATATATTATTGACATGTTTACATTGCATTACACTTCTTTACACCCTCTCATTATATACAAATCCTTGTTTAACTATAGCTCAATAACTTATTTATACCTATATAATTCTATCTATATAAATATGTACATACTTATTTATACCTATTCATAATTTACAGTAACTGACTTTAGTTTATTGCCATCACCTTGACTGGATACTAAAAACAGTGCTACCTACTGACCAAATAATCAATACTCTTGTGTTTCTCAGACAAACATGATCAATCTCAGTCATAAATCTTATCTTAAAGAATCTATTACTAATCAACACCTCACACTCCTTGGTATCGGTAAATATCCATAAATATCAACAACGTGACATGACTTTAAATGTAAAAGTTACTTTATTAAAAATTCTTCATAAGCAACGCATAGCATAAATATGCCTTTCGTATGTACACAATGGAAACACAAACACAATATGCCTTATTTATCTTTTTGTTTTATATAAAATATTAATGCTTTATAAATCTTTACAACTAGGCTCTTTATTTCAATCAGGATCCAAGTTCGTCTATGTGCAAATCAATTTTACAGAGTGAAGGTTTACTTTCGTGCTAATAAATACAGAACTATTATAATAACTAAAAGTCTGTACAATCTACTGTCCCCCATTTATAGTAATATACGGTAAGATGAGTATAGATGGCAGTATTATGACAAAAAGACAACATGGTATAACAGAAATTAATAATTATTAGGGTTCAAGCGTGAAGCGCTGGAAACCTATTGTTTTTGTTAGGATTTTTATTATTATTATTATTATTCCGCCCTAGAAACGGTCGTGCAGCCCAAACCGTAAGGCCTAGAGAGCTCAAACTTGGTCAGATGGTAGTACTGGTCACAGTTACTCAGGGCCAAAATCTCAGCGGAATCGGACAATTTGGGGTGCTTCAAAAACCGCAGCGATTGGCCACTTGGTGGTGCTATAACGGAAAAATCACTAAAAACAGCCATTTTTAAAAAAAAGCCCTCTAGCGCCACCAACAGTCCAAAAACCCAATTTTGTGCAAAGATTCTGATTCTGAGAAAGATTCTGATTCTCGAGGGTATTCTGATGACGTCACGTGTAGCCCAGCCCCCAAAATTAGCGAAATCTAAAAGTTAGTACAACATGGACATGTGACATAATCATCAAAACACTCAGCACGATGAGGGGAATTTGGCACGTGCAAGCACATTCACATTTTCTTCAGGAAATGACTTGCGGGTCACTCGTTCTGCATCTGGGTGCTTGTGTTTCTTCGCTTTATGGATATGACTTTGTTTATTTTAGGGAAAACTGGACGGGTGAGTACTTCACATGACATATATTGTGGCACCCTCTGTAGCATGACATATGTAGCATGACATGACATATATTGTGGCACCCTCTGTAACTTGCGGGTCACTTTGTGTATGTGAAAATCCTTTAAGGCCTTAAACTCACTAAAGGCCTTAAACGCTTGCACCCGGGAAATGCTGCTTGCAGCTTTAATTATTATTATTATTGTTAGGGTTCAAGCGCGAAGCGCTGGAAACCTATTGTTTTTGTTAGGATTTTTATTATTATTATTATTATTATTATTATTATTATTATTATTATTATTATTATTATTATTATTCCGCCCTAGAAACGGTCGTGCAGCCCAAACTGTAAGGCCTAGAGAGCTCAAACTTGGTCAGATGGTAGTACTGGTCACAGTTACTCAGGGCCAAGGACTCAGCAGAATCGGCCAATTTGGGGCGCTTCAGCGCCCCTCAACGCGTTTGTGCCCATAACTCCTAAACCGTATGTCCAAATCTCAAGTGCTTTATATCATTGGAATCCTTGGCTCATTACTTAAAAAATGTATATCTCCGATTTCATTTCCGCCATTAAATTTCTTTGCTATAGTGCATTTTGTCTGAAACCTACTTTTTTGCGACCTAGTCCTAGGTTTTTCGCCTGATCGAGACCAATCCAGTGCCGTAATATTCTCTGGAGTCTCAATGTCAATAATTATCGAAAAAAAAGTCGAAATTTTGATTCAGGGTCCTTAAGGGGCCCCAAAACGTTTGGACTGTGAGGAGCCAGTTTTACTAAAATGTCAATAACTCAAGAACTAAATGAGCTATCAACACCAAACTTGGGACATACTGTATGTGAAAGAGGTCAAACTGAGGTCACAGTTCAAAAACCACTTGGTGGCGCTATAACGGAAAAATCACTAAAAACAGCCCTTTTTAAAAAAAAGGCCACCAGCAGTCCAAAAACCCAATTTTGTGCTGACTCGTTAGGCAAAGTCTCAGAATCAGAATCAGAATCAGAAGGGTCTTTATTGCCAAGTATGTACCGATATGACTTTGTTTATTTTAGGGAAAACTGGACAGGTGAGTACTTCACATGACATATCTTGTGCAACACGTTGGTAAGCTTTTCTGTATTAGAGACACTAGGTTAGGAGCGGGTGCCACCCTCTGTAACTTGCGGGTCACTTTGTGTATGTGAAAATCCTTTAAGGCCTTAAACTCCCTAAAGGCCTTAAACGCTTGAACCCGGGAAATGCTGCTTGCAGCTTTAATTTTTATTATTTTCAATAATAATTCCACAATAATAATAATCATAATAATTTGATTAACTTTGATAATTTGATACTGACATTCTGTCGCACTTTGTCATATATTATTGACATGTTTACATTGCATTACACTTCTTTACACCCTCTCATTATATACAAATCCTTGTTTAACTATAGCTCAATAACTTATTTATACCTATATAATTCTATCTATATAAATATGTACATACTTATTTATACCTATTCATAATTTACAGTAACTGACTTTAGTTTATTGCCATCACCTTGACTGGATACTAAAAACAGTGCTACCTACTGACCAAATAATCAATACTCTTGTGTTTCTCAGACAAACATGATCAATCTCAGTCATAAATCTTATCTTAAAGAATCTATTACTAATCAACACCTCACACTCCTTGGTATCGGTAAATATCCATAAATATCAACAACGTGACATGACTTTAAATGTAAAAGTTACTTTATTAAAAATTCTTCATAAGCAACGCATAGCATAAATATGCCTTTCGTATGTACACAATGGAAACACAAACACAATATGCCTTATTTATCTTTTTGTTTTATATAAAATATTAATGCTTTATAAATCTTTACAACTAGGCTCTTTATTTCAATCAGGATCCAAGTTCGTCTATGTGCAAATCAATTTTACAGAGTGAAGGTTTACTTTCGTGCTAATAAATACAGAACTATTATAATAACTAAAAGTCTGTACAATCTACTGTCCCCCATTTATAGTAATATACGGTAAGATGAGTATAGATGGCAGTATTATGACAAAAAGACAACATGGTATAACAGAAATTAATAATTATTAGGGTTCAAGCGTGAAGCGCTGGAAACCTATTGTTTTTGTTAGGATTTTTATTATTATTATTATTATTCCGCCCTAGAAACGGTCGTGCAGCCCAAACCGTAAGGCCTAGAGAGCTCAAACTTGGTCAGATGGTAGTACTGGTCACAGTTACTCAGGGCCAAAATCTCAGCGGAATCGGACAATTTGGGGCGCTTCAAAAACCGCAGCGATTGGCCACTTGGTGGTGCTATAACGGAAAAATCACTAAAAACAGCCATTTTTAAAAAAAAGCCCTCTAGCGCCACCAACAGTCCAAAAACCCAATTTTGTGCAAAGATTCTGATTCTGAGAAAGATTCTGATTCTCGAGGGTATTCTGATGACGTCACGTGTAGCCCAGCCCCCAAAATTAGCGAAATCTAAAAGTTAGTACAACATGGACATGTGACATAATCATCAAAACACTCAGCACGATGAGGGGAATTTGGCACGTGCAAGCACATTCACATTTTCTTCAGGAAATGACTTGCGGGTCACTCGTTCTGCATCTGGGTGCTTGTGTTTCTTCGCTTTATGGATATGACTTTGTTTATTTTAGGGAAAACTGGACGGGTGAGTACTTCACATGACATATATTGTGGCACCCTCTGTAGCATGACATATGTAGCATGACATGACATATATTGTGGCACCCTCTGTAACTTGCGGGTCACTTTGTGTATGTGAAAATCCTTTAAGGCCTTAAACTCACTAAAGGCCTTAAACGCTTGCACCCGGGAAATGCTGCTTGCAGCTTTAATTATTATTATTATTGTTAGGGTTCAAGCGCGAAGCGCTGGAAACCTATTGTTTTTGTTAGGATTTTTATTATTATTATTATTATTATTATTATTATTATTATTATTATTATTATTATTATTATTATTCCGCCCTAGAAACGGTCGTGCAGCCCAAACTGTAAGGCCTAGAGAGCTCAAACTTGGTCAGATGGTAGTACTGGTCACAGTTACTCAGGGCCAAGGACTCAGCAGAATCGGCCAATTTGGGGCGCTTCAGCGCCCCTCAACGCGTTTGTGCCCATAACTCCTAAACCGTATGTCCAAATCTCAAGTGCTTTATATCATTGGAATCCTTGGCTCATTACTTAAAAAATGTATATCTCCGATTTCATTTCCGCCATTAAATTTCTTTGCTATAGTGCATTTTGTCTGAAACCTACTTTTTTGCGACCTAGTCCTAGGTTTTTCGCCTGATCGAGACCAATCCAGTGCCGTAATATTCTCTGGAGTCTCAATGTCAATAATTATCGAAAAAAAAGTCGAAATTTTGATTCAGGGTCCTTAAGGGGCCCCAAAACGTTTGGACTGTGAGGAGCCAGTTTTACTAAAATGTCAATAACTCAAGAACTAAATGAGCTATCAACACCAAACTTGGGACATACTGTATGTGAAAGAGGTCAAACTGAGGTCACAGTTCAAAAACCACTTGGTGGCGCTATAACGGAAAAATCACTAAAAACAGCCCTTTTTAAAAAAAAGGCCACCAGCAGTCCAAAAACCCAATTTTGTGCTGACTCGTTAGGCAAAGTCTCAGAATCAGAATCAGAATCAGAAGGGTCTTTATTGCCAAGTATGTACCGATATGACTTTGTTTATTTTAGGGAAAACTGGACAGGTGAGTACTTCACATGACATATCTTGTGCAACACGTTGGTAAGCTTTTCTGTATTAGAGACACTAGGTTAGGAGCGGGTGCCACCCTCTGTAACTTGCGGGTCACTTTGTGTATGTGAAAATCCTTTAAGGCCTTAAACTCCCTAAAGGCCTTAAACGCTTGAACCCGGGAAATGCTGCTTGCAGCTTTAATTTTTATTATTTTCAATAATAATTCCACAATAATAATAATCATAATAATTTGATTAACTTTGATAATTTGATACTGACATTCTGTCGCACTTTGTCATATATTATTGACATGTTTACATTGCATTACACTTCTTTACACCCTCTCATTATATACAAATCCTTGTTTAACTATAGCTCAATAACTTATTTATACCTATATAATTCTATCTATATAAATATGTACATACTTATTTATACCTATTCATAATTTACAGTAACTGACTTTAGTTTATTGCCATCACCTTGACTGGATACTAAAAACAGTGCTACCTACTGACCAAATAATCAATACTCTTGTGTTTCTCAGACAAACATGATCAATCTCAGTCATAAATCTTATCTTAAAGAATCTATTACTAATCAACACCTCACACTCCTTGGTATCGGTAAATATCCATAAATATCAACAACGTGACATGACTTTAAATGTAAAAGTTACTTTATTAAAAATTCTTCATAAGCAACGCATAGCATAAATATGCCTTTCGTATGTACACAATGGAAACACAAACACAATATGCCTTATTTATCTTTTTGTTTTATATAAAATATTAATGCTTTATAAATCTTTACAACTAGGCTCTTTATTTCAATCAGGATCCAAGTTCGTCTATGTGCAAATCAATTTTACAGAGTGAAGGTTTACTTTCGTGCTAATAAATACAGAACTATTATAATAACTAAAAGTCTGTACAATCTACTGTCCCCCATTTATAGTAATATACGGTAAGATGAGTATAGATGGCAGTATTATGACAAAAAGACAACATGGTATAACAGAAACAAACCTCTGCTAACGTTCTAAAAAAAGGCTCATGTCTCTAGAAACTGCTTCTAATAGCTATATAATATCTTTAAACCACATGGTTGAGAGTTAACCAGTTCGATGTATTTTTCCATATTAAGGCTAAAAGCAGTGTTATGAATATTTTGAATTAAATATTTCCATATGCTGAGGTATGTGGTCATTACCAGGATTCTATCTATGCAGCACTCGCTTGATTGATTGATTATGTCTGAGAAAAAACCCATCGAGTGTAAAAAAATGAATTTGAATTCTAGTCATTTATATTTTCTAGTATTTCACATTATGTTCTGAGAGCGATATTTCCATACACCACCAACATCTCATTCAAGTTATTATGTCTATATGGGCATTTCCATCTAATATGATCAAGAGTATTAAACAGGTTAAAGAAATACTAAGCCCAAAATACTAACATGGCTCATAGCAAAATATCGTAGAATGACAGCTGACCCTTATTGACTTTTTTTTTCTTCGTTCGAATATTTCGTATTCTGTTAAATAATTTAACATGAATTGCCGGTGCAGACTTTTCAGGCTCTCACATGTGAAAGATTGCTTCAAATTCACTGAGGATGAACTCAATGATCTGGTTCTGGAAGACCATGTACGCAGTAATGTTCGCTGACTCCATTTCGGGTCTGAGCAACGTCGGGCCGAAGACGATGGCCACGTTCTGCAGAGACATCCTGTTCACATCTCCATGCTCGATAACTCTGGAAAAAAAAAATATATGAGAGACATAGGAAGTGACTGAGGAAGGTTTCCTTCTGGAAACTGGCCACAAAGTATGAATGATCATCTACTATTTTTATTCTTTCCATAACAAAACAAAAACCCTAAATGTTTGAACTGTAAATGAACTACATATGAATAATAATATTAATAATAAAGAAATAAACATACTTCCTTAAATGGCTAAACAGCGCCTCCATTGTGTCATGATTGTATTGCGGTAAAGATTTCACCAAATCACGTATATAGGAAATTTTGCTGTTGTAGTCTGGAATTTCTACAATAAATAAAAAAAAGAACGAGAAACATATTAAGCTACAAACATCTAGACACGGTGTAAATTCTGCCTTAGTTGTGTAAAGGGACCTACTGATGCCCTGGACAAAGCTGTTGAAGTGACTGTAAGGGAACAGGGGCTCTTGTAATTCCCTGAAGAAGAGCTTTAAGGCTCCTGTAATGACGTGGATGTCCCAGGGACCCTCCTCCAGATCTAGATCCTCTGTTGGTGTTCATAAAGATAAGATATGAATATGAGTTTTGTGTATAAACCACAAAAATATGAATGAATAAATAAATAAAGCGATATTACCGTGATCAGCCTTGAAACGTAGCTTCTGAATAATGGCTAAGTTCCCGCTAACTCTGTAGATTCCATCGACCCCCAAACCTGGGAGGACAAAAACAGACTGGATCACGTTCGCTATTTAACTGTAAAACAACTGCGTGGGATGTTGATTGCACACGGATGAACACACTGTACCTCTTTTCTCTACTGTCCTGATGCACTTCATCACAAAACTGGGCACCGTGGTCCTTTCCTGAGCGCAGAGATTTTGCAGATGACAGCCAAAGACGTTTTCTGTGTCAGACAATAAAATAAAACGCCTCAGTTATAAACCTGTCGTCGATGGAAACCACAGACATCTTAAGCAAAAGCAGAAAGCTCACCTCTAATATAGCCTTTTTCCTTGACTGACTGCAAAGTAGGCCTCTTGAGGAGAAACTTGCGGAGCTTGTTGCGGACCTTCTTCTGGTCTGACTCAGACGTGGAAGTAGTGGAAAGCTGCCGACCTGCTAACGGACCCAACAAAGTAGATAAAGTATATTTTGGCAATGTTTTATGTCCTGTTTGATATCACAATCACACTCTTACATGTTTATTTATTTTATGAATTATTTCTTAGTTTAAGAGTATTTAAGAAATCAGAATCAATTTTAATTAATTTTAAACGTTCTGACACATTATATATCTGTGATATGAGATATATACTCTCTGTCTGTCGAGCTATACGTGCCGCTCCTGAGTTCCGAGTCTGATTGCTTCTTCTTGACCTACAAGGTCATTCTTGTCGAATGGTGATTACTCTGCTTGGATAGATAGATCTTTATCATTGGAGACCATCACACTGTCTTTGATCATCTTTATGCTCGGGTCTTCATCAGTGAACATCTGAAGACTTCTCCAGGAAAGAATTAATGTTAAGTCTGTAATGATCTCAGAAATGACTCTGACCTGTTAGTTTCTCGGGATCTCCTGGTTGCACAATTCCACTGGACTATAAACTGTTGTAGAAATGACATTATTTAGATTTACTTATTATTATTTACTGTCCAGTGTCACCCAAATGAGGATGAGGTTCACTTCTGAGTCTGGTTCCTCTCAAAGTTTCTTCCTCATATCATCTCAGGGAGTTTTTCCTCAACACCGTCACCTCAGTACGGAAGCGTATTGCATTCACTTGAGGAAAAAAATCTACTCTGTTTTTCTGAATTAACGAGTTAATTATCTCAGAATTATGAGATAATTTTTCAGGAATAAAAAAAAATCTACTGTTTTTCTGAATTAACGACTTAATTATCTCAAAATTATGAGAAATTTTTTTTTAAAAACATTTTTTTCACTCTGTTTTTATGAATTAATGAGTTAATTATCTCAGAATTATGAGATCATTTTTCATAAAAAAAAAAAAATTAATTGTTCTGTTTTTCTGAATTAATGAGATCCCTCAAAATCCTGCCAGGAGCTCTATTTTAGGTGGATTGCATGGAAGTAAACATGTCCCGCCTTTCAAGTTTAATCCGGTTTTATTTTACTGTGGGTTTGAGACATTGGGAGATACTGCTGTCTTTAAGTAATATAAATGGTATTGTTATTAGTGCATCAACTTTGCGCAGACACCTCATGACTTTGCGCCTGTTCAGACAAAAAGAACATTCTGATCTGCTTGACGTTGCTCCAGGATAAGTTGAACCGATATGGTATGCTTCACGGATATAAGATGATGCATCTGAAATGCATTCAGGCTGGCTATGTGGTGACACAAGAGACAATCAGGCAATTGCTGAAAATACTGGATCCCCATGGAGTGCAACTGAGGCGCCGGAATCGTCTTCGGCGACGTTTGTATCATAATCCAGGCCCGAACTTTTTATGGCATTTTGATTCATATGACAAACTCAAACCATATGGGATCTGCATCAATGGTGCAATCGACGGGTTTTCACGAATGGTGATATGGCTACCGTGAAGCAGACCATATCGGTTCAACTGATATAGAAACACAGCAACGTCAAGCAGATCAGAATGTTCTTTTCGTCTGAACAGGTGCAAAGTCATGAGGTGTCTGCGCAAAGTTGATGCACTAATAACAATACCATTTATATTACTTAAAGACAGCAGTATCTCCCAATGTCTCAAACCCACAGTAAAATAAAACCGGATTAAACTTGAAAGGCGGGACATGTTTACTTCCATGCAATCCACCTAAAATAGAGCTCCTGGCAGGATTTTGAGGGATCTCATTAATTCAGAAAAACAGAACAATTAATTTTTTTTTTTTATGAAAAATGATCTCATAATTCTGAGATAATTAACTAATTAATTCATAAAAACAGAGTGAAAAAAATGTTTTTCAAAAAAAATTTCTCATAATTTTGAGATAATTAAGTCGTTAATTCAGAAAAACAGAGCAAAAAACTTTTTATTCATGAAAAATTCTCATAATTCTGAGATAATTAACTCGTTAATTCAGAAAAACAGAGTAGATTTTTTTTATTCATGAAAAATTATCTCATAATTCTGAGATAATTAACTCGTTAATTCAGAAAAACAGAGTAGATTTTTTTCCTCAAGTGAATGCAATACGCTTCCGTACCTCAGGATTGATCATTAGCGATAGATGTTAGAGATAAATGGTAAATTAATTTTAGGTTTGGCTTTGAACTGCGGTCAATTTGAACATTTGATGGCTTCATCAGGAAGGAATCAAGTGTTACTTCCAGTGGTTTTCCTAGTAGTCAACAATGTGGTTCATCCCAGTTGAGCTAAAATGTAATCATAACATTATGTAGCATGCTAGGTTTTTTTTTCTTGGTGTGTGTTATTTGTTCCCTTTAGATATCAGAACTTTAACATTTTTCATTTCTGTGAATCATGTAGCAGCAGCACAATGTGTACAACAATGCAGATACAAGTCAAGATCTCGTGTTCACGTCACACATCAGAACATAGAAAAAGTAGAATATCTGTGACGTTAAACGTGGCAAATGGGCCATCTATATTTTACACAGGAGCAAAAAGCTTTGAATGGAGAACCGTGAGTAGAAAACTCATTGTTAATAACATTCAGGTTCAGGAATGTTCATTCATTCATTCATTCATTCATCTTCTACCGCTTATCCGAACTACCTCGGGTCACGGGGAGCCTGTGCCTATCTCAGGCGTCATCGGGCATCAAGGCAGGATACACCCTGGACGGAGTGCCAACCCATTGCAGGGCACACACACACACACTCATTCACTCAAGCAATCACACACTAGGGACAATTTTCCAGAGATGCCAATCAACCTACCATGCATGTCTTTGGACCGGGGGAGGAAACCGGAGTACCCGGAGGAAACCCCCGAGGCACGGGGAGAACATGCAAACTCCACACACACACAAGGTGGAGGCGGGACTCGAACCCCGACCCTGGAGGTGTGAGGCGAACGTGCTAACCACTAAGCCACCGTGCCCCCCCAGGAATGTTCAGAACTTCAAAAACATTGAGATGGATGAGCTACATCAGCAGGACTCACTGGGTTCTCAAGTCAAGAGTCTATCATGGGTACCGACTCACAAACTTGGGGCAGTTGGGCTAGTCAGTTACGGCGCAATATTTCTACCCTTATATTCTTACCATTACTCAATCGTCGCTTGTCTCCGCTTGATTTGTCCTCCTTTTCCGTGCTAGAAGACTTTTCACTGGCTTCCTCGTCATCATCTGAATGGTGCTGCTCCATGTCCTGAGAGAAATAAACACACTTTAGATCATTTCTTACATGCTTAATAGTAAAATATTAAAGACACGATAATTCTCCATAAACAGAACCAGGATGTTTGGACGTTAGTCCGACTTACAATTTGCCGTATGGTGTCTGTTATTACTTTATGCCAGTCGGTGATGATGCTGTCAGTATCATACTGAATCAAGTATTCTGCCCCAGTCCGACTTTTTAGCTAAATTAAAACGAAATGAAACATTTCTTTCCACATTTGAAGCAATCATTCATGACAATATATAGCAGGAGTGTATCTGGTGGCCTCATTTTTATACCTCCAAAACATTCTTTTTGCTGGACTTCTCCTTTGCGGCCCATCCGATCGTCGCTCCTTTCAACTCCACAGTGAATTCTGGAACGATCTGATTGATCTTGCTCTGTGGATAAAGACATTCATTGCTAGGCTCTTTGTAAAAATTGTAATTAGTGCCATTGAGTCATGACAGCTGTTTAAGAAGAGTGCTGCAGCACGTACTGATGTTCCTGTTGGGTTGGACTTTGGATCCTTGTGGAATATCAGAACCCCTCCATGAAGAACAGTCCATGACTGAGCCCAGTTCTTTCTGTCAAAACAATATTGACAAAGAAGGTTTGTTTAACAAAATCTACCACGTTGTAGCTTCATTCATAACCCTTCATTGATGCCAAACAATCATTTGTCCTTACCGTACTTTTTTCCCGTTCTCGGAAATCTTGGTCTTGTTAAGGATTCCAGCTTTCTCTAAATTTGAAACCTAAAAATGGGAATAAATAATAGGATGGTTTCAGAAGCAGAACAGGAACCCGCAAACTGCTTGTGTTTGGTCACTTGCCTTTGTATTGTAGCTATCCTATTCTTATCTTTGCATAAACAGCAAACCTTTACTGTCCAGTTTGTTAGTAGACAGTGTGGCTTACCCAGTAATCATTATTGCCCAATATACAGCAATCAGCCATAACATTAATACTCTGATCGGTTAAAGGTGGGGTGCACGATGTTTGACAAATGCTTCAGAAAAATGAGTCAGTAGCCAATGAACAGAGTGTGGCCAATGAGCAGAAAGGGGCGTGTCTTGTCAATATGCGGCGGACAGAGTGTTCAGTGCGCATGTGTGACATTATCAGAAAGCGATTGAAACATTGATATGGCGGATAAAAACGAAAAGCGAAAAAAGGCTTACGACAAGGCAAGAAGCAGGACCCATGTTAATATAGGATCAGCTTTCCAGCGCTGGAGAGAACTGGAGCTAAACCTTTCACGGTACAACACACAGTACTACAAAAACACATTTGTATTACCATAGTATTACTCACTGTGTTCATTTACTGATAAAAATATCCCCTCGGCCAGCTGCCCCAACAGGTTTCGCCATAATAGTTGCCTGGGTTACGTATGTATGTGTGGGCGGAGCTATCAAAACAGGGGTAACACCCATTTGGGTTAGGGGCGTGTTTGTTTTGGTGATTTCAAATGTTAACATTGGCTTTCAAACATCGTGCACCCCACCTTTAAGGTATGGACTCCACAAGACCTCTGAAGGTGTGCTGTGGTATCTGGCACCAAGGTGTCAGCAGCAGGTCCTGTAAGTTGTGAGGTTGAGGTGAGGCCACAGTAGATCGGACTCGTTTGTCCAGAATGTCCCAGAGATGCTCATTTTGGGAGCCCAAGTTAACACCCTGAACACTGTTGTGAATTCAGGCAGTTGTGGTTCAAGCTGTTAAGGCTTTGGGCTGTTGATTAGAGGATTGGGGTTGAAGCCCCAGGACTGCCACACTGTTGGGCCCTTAACCATCACTACTCCAGGGGCACTATATCATGGCTGACCCTGCAAACTGACCTCAACCTCCAAAGTTGGGATATGTGAAGCTCTCCGTTGGCCTAGCCATTATCCTCACATGGTGGATCCTAACCACTGAATTCAGGAAAAACCCACAAGATGCCTCCAGTTGTTTTGGAGATCCATCACAATTCATCACAAGGTCCCTCAAACGCTTACAACACATCAACATCAAGAAGTGACAAGTACAGTGGCCGAAAAGTTTTCTGATTTGTTAATGTGTTTCGTGCACCGATTCAGACAACCCGGAAGCGGTAGGTATAGTTTGTGAATGGAAAATTACGGATCATTGGACAAGACAACTGTCATTAAAGATATACAGGTGAATGAAAGGTGTCTCATCCGATGATGGTAAGTTTCCATTCACAAACTATACCAACCACTTCCGGGTTGTCTGACTTGTTAATGTGTTTTGGGATTTGTTAATTTGTTTTCGGATTTGTTAATGTGTTTTCGGATTTGTTAATGTGTTTTCGGATTTGTTAATGTGTTTTCGGATTTGTTAATGTGTTTTCGGATTTGTTAATTTGTTTTGCACTTCCCGGCCACCGTAGACAAGATCATCACTGGTTATTCACTTCACCTCTCCGTGGTTTTAGTGTTTAATACCGAGAAGAATACCGAGTCGAAACAAGCAGGGCCAAGCAGTCACTCAGCAGCAAGTACACTGTATTGCACATGCATTAAAAACTAATTGTACATGCATTAAACATATTGTACATTCATTAAAAACTAATGCACTAATTTTTTTGTAGTTTCATGTATTTTATGATTATTTAAGTGTCTTTAATCCATCAACAGTTTAAACTTCTAACATTCTTGTATATAGACCGAAGTTGGCTTTCACATTTAAAGATCCAGGTCTGTACAGGCCTGTAGGTGGCGCTGTGAAGTGCTCTGTGTTCCCTTTACTTCATCTCTTGGACATACCACGTGATGCATGAATGTCGAGTGGAGGATCAGGTCACAGACTTACGTTATGCAGCGTTTCTGGAGAGCCGAACATATCACTGTCTGAAGCGTTCCTGCGATGACTTATGGGAAATTTCTGTCAGGGGGAAAAATATTTATTTAAATCTCCAACAAATTGGGTAACAACAATTAC
This sequence comes from Tachysurus vachellii, assembly GCF_030014155.1. Classification (NCBI taxonomy): domain Eukaryota; kingdom Metazoa; phylum Chordata; class Actinopteri; order Siluriformes; family Bagridae; genus Tachysurus; species Tachysurus vachellii. The sequence goes on along the minus strand of NC_083461.1, from coordinate 24,119,691 downwards.
TCAAATTCTGAAAATATTTAATATCATTTCATTATATCTTGGATGATAAAATCTTAGCTGTTAAATATGATTTTGTTTTTTTTTCTAGCTACTCACGTAAAAAAAAGTTGGACATCTTGCATAGTACTTTAAACTTTTAGGGTCCAAGATTATGATCCAGAAGTGAACAACTTCAACAGAAACAATTGAACAAAACAAAAACAGAAACAAAAGACGTTGATGATGATGATTGATGCCTACGTCTGATTACTGCGAGTATACTGATTTGTGCAATCGATGATTTCCTGTTGTTGTCCTTCCTCCACCCTCACACACAGGATTCTACAATCCTGAATTATTACTGCATTATTCTACATCATCGATTTTGGAACAAAAAATAATACAATCTGACAGGTTTTATTTCTAGTTCTGATCTGTTTAGACTTCTGCATTCTTTCCAGACGTCCAGCTACACCTCAGACCCTTAAAACCATGCTGAGAGGTGGACTGGGTTGCTTGCGCATGTGTTCCACATGATCCTGACCAGGATAAAGAGACTACTGAAGATGAATGAACGAACTACGGAACCGGTCTCATTCACCGATTGAGCTCGGCTCCAACATCGCCCCCTGATGGGGACACCTTGCAGGAGTTCTGCAGGGGTTCTGTTGTAATTTGACCTATGGCTTAAAAATCACCTCATCTTGAGATCCGGTGCTGTTCCTCCAGGTTCTCATTGAGCCAAGTCCATCCTGCCCCACGGTTCCACCATTTCCCACTTTGCACTGTCGCAAACCAGCGGAAAGCTGAAGAGGGAAGAAAAGAGAAGAGAAGAGACAAGACAGTCTTTCATTAACTTCTCTATCATTTAAAGACAAACACCAGAAAAGAAACATAATAATATTTTAGTACTGGATATTATGAGTCCTCATAAATCACAAAAGTTTGTGCAAGCAGTGAGGAGCTCAAACTTTTATTGGGAGCTTTAGTAAAACACTCCTAGGTGAAGATTCTTCATGAAGCTGCTTAAGAAGAATCAAAGAGTCATTAGGAATTCTGGTCAAATTTAAAATACAAAATAGTTTCAATGTATTATTCCATAACGTGAGGATCCTATGATCCGTGTTGTGTCAGGAAGAGTTTGACTCCTAACCCTAAGGTTGTGGGTTCGAGTCTCTGCAATACCACGACTGAGGTGCCCTTGAGCACAGCACCGAACCCCCCAACTGCTCCCCGGGTGCCGCAGCATAAATGGCTGCCAACTGCTCTGGGTGTGTATTCACGGTGTGTGTTCACTGCTGTGTGTGTGCACTTTGGATGGGTTAAATGCAGAGAACGAATTCTGAGTATGGGTCACCATACTTAGCTGTATGTCACGTCACATCATGTCACGAATACACAGATCGGACGATTTGTGCAACCGATGATTTCCTGTTGTTGTCCTTCCTCCACCCTCACACACAGGATTCTACAATCCTGAATTATTACTGCATTATTCTACATCATCGATTTTGGATCCTATGATCCGTGTTGTGTCAGGAAGAGTTTGACTCCTAACCCTAAGGTTGTGGGTTCGAGTCTCGGCAATACCACGACTGAGGTGCCCTTGAGAACAGCACCGAACCCCCCCCAACTGCTCCCCGGGCGCCGCAGCATAAATGGCTGCCAACTGCTCTGGGTGTGTATTCACGGTGTGTGTGTTCACTGCTGTGTGTGGCGTTGTGTTCGTTGTGGCGACCCTGAACAGTGAGCGGACGAATAACACACCACCACCACGACATTTCACAATGTTAACATCTTCTGTTTATGTGCCCAGGTGTGATCTCAGAAACCACTGTGTCATACAGGTGAACGAACTTCTACACATGCCAAGCTTTTTTACCTTTTTTTGGTTTATCTAGCGGAAAATTCATTTAAAATAAAAGGTTTCACTGACTTCAGGTAAGTTCCACTCAGACTTGGATCCATCTTTCAGGTAGTAATATGTCTGTCCCCGATCATCCAGTGACTTCACCCACTGTCCACACAAACATTTATATTGTTTAAATGTTAACGTTCCAAATATAAAAACATAGAAAAAAAAACTATCGCTTAATGTTTATCTCATCCATTTACCTGCTCTTGGGTATGATCGTTGGTGAAGATCCAGACTCCATCAGGGTCAATGTTCAGCGTCCAGCCTGCAGGAATACTGCGGTCTAGACACGCTCTTGGAATGAGAGCTTTTTTCACATGGGCCAATGAGTATTCCGATGAACCGGCAAAGGATAAAACTTCCTCTGTGCCCAGAGTTGCCGGACCATCTTCTTCATGAGGGTAGTCTTCCTCAGGGAGGGGAGGCTAGAGTTCAAGGAATGAAAGTTGACAGGTGAGATAAGTCTGGGCTTCAAAATAAGAGACTGAGTTTTATAAAAATTATCATATAAGTTGTATATTTTTGGTTATATGAAGACCTCCTTCTGTGTATCTTCAAACCCGTATTTTACCTTCAAGGATCTTATGTATTAATTGAAAAGTACAGGATGCAAGTGCAGTGTGTGTGCTTTTTATACCGGTAGCCCATCCTGTAGGCTGTTGCCTGATAGAGGAGGAGTCAGCAGACCATCCGGTGGGTCCCAGGAACTCTCTCCAGAGACGGGGTTAAAAAAGAAGTGTCTGCCACTCTTCTCGTCCAGCACCTTTTCCCAATCTGATGTCCATTTTGTTCCACCTGTGGGTGAACAGGCTGGGGACAGGGATGGTGTTGGGGAGACAGGAATCTCCTTAGTCCCCACCTCAGTCTCCATTACGGAGCTAAGAGGATAATCCCAAGTGCTACGGCCTGTGCTGGGATGATAGTAGTACTCTTTTCCGCTCTCCTCGTCAGTGTGGATCTCCCATCCCCTGGAGCCTAGAAGAAGAGTGTCGTTGAGTTCAGAAGGCTCTGAAACACCCCAAGCAGAAGCGGAGGACAAGCTGCCGATGCTCTGACGTATCCTGGGCAGGTTTACGTACACTGCCGAGAGATCCTCATTCTCAACCTGGTTGAGAGATTAATCAACAGTTAATAACTATGCAATTCCTTTTGCATACTGTATACGTCTCAGTTTAGGACAAATAATATCGTCTCAATTTAAATACAAAGACCATAATAATAAACTACTACATCACGCCCATACTATTTTCCTCCCGCCTTCAAGGTTTGAGGCAACGATGTTTGTTTAGTCAGAAGCTGCGCGCTAAAAAAATAAATCTCTTCCTGTACACAGAGGAAATAAAACACTTACAACCACAACAACCTACTCGCTCGTCCTATTCAAAGACACCCGCATAACCCACAGACAGAGCAAATAAATAGATAAATACTAGACTCCTGCAGGTTCTGATAGTTATCAAAAAGTTTGTATAGCGATAAGATAGCAAGACATTTTGATGCTCAAAATTTACTCGTTATTTGTCATGACAGAAAGTCTCACAACTATTTCTGTCAAATTTCTTGTAGCGCAGTATCAAATCAGTATCAGTCTCAGAGTCAAAGCTCTAAAATTGTCAATCTGAAGCAGTCTGATTGGCTGGAATATGAACATCTTTGTCAGACTTAAGTCGCAAATTTGAGACTTGAGACTTGCTTGACAAATATTAAAAAAGACTCGACTTGATATTCATGACTTGAGACTTACTTGTGACTTGCACATGTGTGACTTACTCCCACCTCTGCTAAGAACTGCACATGATATCAGATATTTGTGTAAAAAAATTGATTAACGGCATTAAGTTTAACTCATATTTACAATGAAGTTTAACTCTCAGTCCATCACAGAGAGATAAACCGCACTTAGCCATGACGCTTAGCCTTGACTGCTGTTAAGCTTTGTCCCCCTCGCTTATTTCTGTAAAATACCAAATCTTCAGTGTTTATAGTGCATCTCATTCACAACGGCTATTTAATGCTAAACACGTTGTTAGGTCTAAACAAATCCCAAACGTTATCTCGCAACTTGAGTTAAACCTGTTCCTCATGGTGTTAGAACCAAACATTAAACCTGGTATCTGACAGCAAAATATGTGTAAGACATACTGTAGGTGTGAGACAGAGCAAGAAGAAGAAGAAGAAGAAGAAGAAGAAGAAGAAAGAGATAGAGAGAAAACAAGTTCTTAAGGGAGATGTGCAATTCCCAGAATGCATGCCACCTTTTTTGAGGATAAAATTAGATGTGCTGAATGTGTTGAGCCAACAGAGACATGGATATACCCTGCATATGTCACTTTATAAGTAGGCTAAGAGAACCCGAGTTAGAGAATGAGTAAGTGAGAGAGATTTGAGAAAGAGAAATAGAGAGATGAATGGAATGGAATGGAAGTCTGCTGTTCATGCTCTATTGGCTGGAATGTGTATTGATAGCGTCAGATATTGACTCGAACGTCTTATTTCTTCATACCACAGAGCGAAAACATTTCACGTGTTACACCTAGATGTTTTCTGCAAGAGGTTTCTAACAGGAAGAGCCTCTAAACAGCGTCAACACCATTAACATGTCTGAAATAAAACATTACTGTGAAACACTTCCTAGTTCCATATTATAATGTTTGATGCAAAAATCACTATAATTGAAGTCACCCGACTTGATGTGGGTGTAAACAGGCAGTTTTTCTCTTAACTTCCTGCTTTCAAACACCCCAGCAGAAGAGCCTTATCACAGCATCAGGAGATCCGAGAGATCTCGAGATTAGAAAGTTCATACTCATATGTTTTCCTAACAGGTTGTCATCCAGGACCGAAGCCTACCTGGGGATGCAGAGAGACGGCCGTCGTAGGACGGCAGTTCAGCCGAACCTTGGAGTAATAATCCACCATGGTTGTGATCAGTCAGAAAGCTCCAGGGTGTCAAGAGTGAAAGCTCATGATGCCAGTTAACGTACCACTACGGCGTGGAGAACCGGAGCAACCGTACAATCGACACTCGAGTTAAAACAGCAGCATCTTCAGGAAGCCGCGTGTTCAGTGTTATGTGGACAGAGGAAAGAGAAGTTCTAGCTCTTGCTCTGTGATAGTGGGGGAGGGGGAAATACTGAGAGGGTGAGACAAAAAATGAGAGAGAGTGAAAGACAGAGAGAGAGAGAGAGAGAGAGAGAGAGAGAGAGAGAGAGAGAGAGAGAGAGAATGAATTGAGACAATAATAGAGAGCTGGGTGTACTTTGGCGAATTGAGTTGAAACAATCACAACGATTAATGTCACTGCTACACTCTCTTCCTCTCAGAGCTAGAGAAGAGAAGAGAAGAAGAAGAGAAGAAGAGACGAGAGCTTGCCTACTGAGATGCAAATTCAGTTTACTGTTGCATTCTCTCACGTACTCACAGAAACAAGACTGCGAATAAGTCACTGGGTTCGTTTTTTTAACAGTAACTGACAAATAAAAAGTATTTTATTTTTTATTCGTCTTTTTTTTAGATTGCAAAAAAAATCTTAAAAATATTCATGTACAGTATATAAAATAAGGATTAACACAAAAAATAGTTATAATGAGTTAAATATAGTTATATCATCTATTGTAGAGAAACGTAGCTGAAGACGTAGCTGATTGTGTGTGTGTGTGTGTGTGTGTGTGTGTGTGTGTGTGTGTGTGTAATGAAAAGTTTTATAGAAAAGGTTTAGGTGTATGTAGGATTATTTGTATGTGAGATAGAACAATACAAAACACAGGATAAAGAGCGGAGGTTGCTAAACAGTTTCCTTCCTTGTCAGGGTGAAAATGTGTGTGAGGGTGGTGCTATAGATTTTTTTTTTTCGAGGGACAGAGTGTGTGTGTGTGTGTGTGTGTGTTGTTTGGTCGGTTTGGGGGTGGGAGTAATTTAAAAATAAAGTTAAGAGGTACACACACACACACACACACACAGACACACACACTACATACAGACACACACACAGACACACAAAGACACACCCAAACACACACACAAACTACACACACGCAGACACACACATAGACACACACACACACATTTCCTCTGAAAGATTTCCAACAACCAGAAAGACAAATCTAAATTGTAGTAGTGAGCCATAGCGTTGTCCTGAAATCATTTAATTCTCGACTCAGGTACTTTTGATGGAGCCTCGTTTTTTTATTAAATCATGTATGTTCCTGACTCTGTGGTTGATAACCAGTCAGTGGTTTAAAAAGAAAGAAAGAAAATCAGGCTTCCTGCTGTACATGTAGTTTGTTATTCAAATCTTCTACTTGACAGCCTAAAACCTACATGACCTCACTTCCATAGAGTGCAGTGCTTCTGATCCCAGTCAACTGAACACTTTCCCTTGCATATTCATTTAAGCAAATACGCTTCCTAAAGCAGCACAAGGATTTGGACTATTCGCCATTTTTTAAAAAAAAAACAATGTTCGGTACGTAGATTACCGATGGCTTTGAGTACATTTTTAAAACAGTCTTTCTAACCTCAGGAGATGTGCTTAATGAAGTCAGAGGCCTCAAGAGGAATCTCATCTTAAAATGGCACGAAGTACTATAAACGAAGAGCAGAACTTGGAGAACATGGACGCTATTAACCGAGAAAACGTATACAACAGATAAAACACACACACCTGTAAATTGGTTCTATCTACAAAACTGGAGCCCGTAGGATGTTTTTTTCTATTTTGGGAGACATACTACATGTCAAAGTTCTAGCAAATCAGCAGTTTCTAAAATACGCTGAACTTTGATGTATTCTGCTGGTATTCCTAATAAATTGTCTAGTCAGTGTGAAAGTCTGATTATTCACGTAGAAAGCAAATGTCTGGATGTCCAAAAAAATTGGACAGGAATAGAAATACAGAGCGTGAATGAGGATTTTCTTGTCAGTCCGTCGGTCTAACAGAAAGACGATATACGAGATCGCCGTTGTAAGTGAAGATGAGATATTGTGGAGCAGAAATTGAGAAAGCGCACAACTTCCTTACTTAATCAAATTACTTCTTTCAATGGAACGGAGCCTGACAAGGCAGACAAGGACACAATCACACCACACACACATGCACGGTCTGTCTTTCTCACACAGAAGCACTATTGAGGCCAAACTTCCCTCTCCCCCCCCAACGTTATATCATCAGGCATGGCCTGGAATCTGGATTAACTCACTGAAGGTCCGTTCTAGTGCGCAGCTATGCAGGATGGTAGAGTCAGTTATACAGTGATGGCTGGGAACATTATGTGTCAAGTGAGACAGATTATCAACCACTCTCCTCAGGCAGGAGATGGAAATACCTCACGTCCATCCGAAAGATAAGGCAAAATATCTCCATCTCCATATATCCATCCTAGACTAATATTTCCTGAAAGCCTTGCAGTAGAGTCCACGTGAAAAAGAATATGTGAAATATTTGTACCCCGGCCAACATCATGGACTGTTTTGAATGGCATAACGACGCAGGGTGGTTCGTAGCAAACCTTCATACGTACCATCTGAAACAAGGAAGTGAGCAAACAGGAGCCGAAAAACGGATGTTACTTAAAAGCACATCTGGCAGACTTCTGCTACACAACCTAATTTTGGTTTTAATCGAAACTTATACCTGACTGAACATATTTTAAGTACACCGAATCGCACGTTTAATCACCGCCACCTCTTCACTGTTGCTGGCTTAGAGAAACCCCTTAATATAGAAAGGAAGATTCGAAAAAAAATGCTGACAGTCAACTTAGGTGATGCAATCAGTCAGCTGACAGCGACACTGCAGATAAATATAGAATTGTTGTGTTCAAAGCTACTATGAAAGAAGATGACTAAGATGTACAGTAATAACATGCAGCACTGTAAGTGTATATGATCATTGTTTATCATGACCGCTATCTGACAGTTCGTTACATCGTTAATGCTGGAGAAATGTTAGGTGGTTAAGTGGTTAAGGCTCTGGGGTGTTGATTGGGGTTCAGGCCCCAGCACTGCTAAGCTGCCACTGTTGGGCCCTTGAGCAAGGCCCTTAAGCATCTCTGCTCCAGTGGTGCTGTATCATGTCTGACCCTGTGCTCTGACCCCAACCTTTAAAATTTGGGATATGTGAAGAAAGTATTTCACTGTGCTTTAATGTAGATGTGACAAATTATTATAAACACTCGCTGTATTTCATTGCCCTGCGATGGGTTGGCACTCTGTCCAGGGTGTATCCTGCCTTGATGCCCGATGACGCCTGAGATAGGCACAGGCTCCCCGTGACCCGAGGTAGTTCGGATAAGCGGTAGAAGATGAATGAATGAATGTATTTCATGTGCCATAATACGGAACATTGTCTTCATGGGAAATAAATAAAACAATGGGCTTTGAGCTGAATCAGTCTGTCTGATCTAAACTAAAGTCAGACAACAAGCAAACAGCAAGGGCTCATTTCAACACGGACAACTATCAGACACTTCAGCCTAAACCACCACTAATTTAAATAATGGTCACACAGTAAAATCATAACCCTTAAAACTCTTACAGCTTTGACAACATTTATCTAAAATCATTGTTACTCGTGTTACCATAATAACACACATGTGAAATGAAGCCAACATATTCTTTGGGTTTGTTCTTCTGGGTTTGTTCTCTGTATTCAAGTCTCTGTGTGACATTTACATGCAAACCAAATTGTCGCGTGTTGCTTTGATGCTTGCTTTGGCAGAAGGCTGAGGAGTTTAAATGCAGGGTGGTGCAATATACAAGGCCACAATACAGATATGTTGCTGTAAGATATTCTAGGGAAACTTTAAAATGGGATAATTATTAAGATGTTAATGTAGTGTCTAGAAAAACTACAAACTCTACTTGAACTACTGTCACTACAATGGAATTGACATTGAAAGTCCTTTGCACAGAATTTTAAATAGCTATTATTTACATAAATTACCTAATGTGTAAGCAGAAGCTAAACCTCCATTTTTTGCACATGCGCACACACACACACCACACACACACACACAAACACGCACGCTACTGGTCTGAGCAGTTATGCTGCATTTCTAACGCGCCACAATACAGAAGCTACAGATGTGCTTGCACTGAGAAAGCTTTGTGAAGCAAATCCAAGCTTTCAAACACGAATACTAGTGAATCATGTTTCATAAATCCTTTAATATTCTTAAAGTAGATGCACTATAATGAAACCTGAATCCACAACACGGATGCCCGGAGTCTGAATCGACATGTTTATCAGCTCAAGCTGTATTTAATTATGCCTTCATCTTCCATTTTCCAAAATCTGTATCATCTTTGCATACGTTTAGATGTTTAAATGATGACATTTCTCCAATCTGAACCCAGGTCCAAGTCATAATTAACTTAGTTATCTAAACTGGAAAATGTAAAAGGCTTCCGGAGTCACATTGGTCATACAATACGCCTGTCTTGTATGACTGTACAAACAAGCTGCTTTAGAAACAACAACGTACAGTGGACGCTGAAGTACGACCATCAGATTTACTACATATTCTTAGAGGAATCAACAGAATAAATGTTTTTTCCTGGACTGTTTGTGTAATCCTTCCTGGTGAATCACACATTCATGCACAAATCTGTGTACATTATGTCATACGTCAGTAACATTCAGATGAGTCCGGACCATGTCAGATGCCCTTCAACACACAACACACAACACACAAAAGGCAACCACAAGCATAAGTCAAACACAGGTTCCGGAGGTTCAATAATCAGCTAGAGACCAAATTAGAATAAGTTGGAATAAAGCCTGGTGCACCTCGGCTGTGCCATACTTGGACCTCCAATCACCATGGAGACCAGAACTTCAGTGGCAGGCGTCCAAATTTAAGGGGCCTTCGGTTCTTCCAAAGAGCTCCAGTTCACTGTGGAGTGAGATTTCACTTTTTTTCTTCACTTCTCTTTACATCTACATGGAATTTTAAGAATACAATTGTGCTGAATGAAATGTAATTACTAAATAAATAAATAAATAAATAAATAAATAAATAAATCTAAAATTGATTAAATAAAAAATTATTAAATGTAGATTTATCACAAAATATCCATCTCCACACACTGCATACTTCTGTACTAAAAAATCAATCTATCTATCTATCTATCTATCTATCTATCTATCTATCTATCTATCTATCTATCTATCTACGTATAGCCACACCGCTGACGGTTGCCATGGCTACCGACTACTTTTTTACGCACTTTTTTAGTGCGTAAAACCTCCGACTCAACTCAAGTCATTGAAACGCAAAGGAGAACTTATTTTGCTGACATAAAAACCTCCAGGATTTCAAGAGCTGCAAAAAAGGGAACCGTATAAAAACGAAAGGCGTTTCCTGCTTCACCTGGATTTTTGTTCCATCATCTAGAGCACCATAAAGTGCAGAGAAAGTGCCCCAGCCTACCGTGCAACAGGTGTTTACCCCCCTGCGAAGAAGGTGTTAATACGATGTTCATCCTTATTACATCCTCTCGAAACGACGAGTAAAGATGATGTGGGGAAAAAAAACTGGAAGCTGGTACTTAGGGAGTGTTTGCGCACTGGAGAGGGTTTAAACTTAACCCTTTCAGCGCCTTGGAGCAAAAAACGCAGCTGAACTGTGTGTCCTGTTTCACTCCATCCAGGAAGAAAATAAAAAGATTTAACCTTAAAGGCTCATTTGACTGCATCATAAAGATTGTGAGAAGAGATTCATTAACGGTTATAAATTTAACACAAATTAACAATGACGATAAATAGTCAAAGGAGAAAAAAAAAGTTGATTAAAATAGGAGATTTAGGAAGTTTATTAATCTATTTTGCCCCCTAGTGGAATGGCTGAGATGGCTGGTTTCAGCCCTGTGAATGATGTGAATGCTGATTTATCAAAACTTCTATTCAATGTGAATGATCTCATTTGGAGCTGTTTTTCTCATTTTAAATAATAAAACAACAATAATAAAAACAATATATAATAATGTACACCATACATTATCCATTTCTTTTGATGACACACTTGTGGGCCACTTTATTAATTGCTAAACTGCTGTCGTCAGATGAAAATCATCTCACAATTGCATATAGAGTTTAAATCCAGAGCCCAGTTTTCTCTTTCAGCAGGTTTTTACCTGAGGATGTGAAGCTCTGCACTCAGTATTTGGTTGCATACAGCACCTCACAGTGGCCATGCACAAGACGAACGCTGTGAGTGTACTGTGAACGTGTGGCAATGCAAATAGCTCCTCTACATCACAATATGAGGTCAAATTAATATCTGAAGCATAACACATTTTAATTAGAGTTAAATATTTAAACGAGTCAATCCTCATAGTGATGAAAAAATAAATACCTTATCAGCGAATGGACTTGGTATGTCAATAGGAGAACCGGGACTCTGCTGTGGAGAAAATGGTAGGGACATACACGAAGGAGAAACTGGAGAGATCAGTGGTAGATCTTTAGTATCCTGAGCCACCGAATCCTTTACAGGATCTACAGAGTCATATATATGGTCTTCCTTGAGATCCCATATTTTTGGGTCCCAGCCAGCCCGTATGAGCATTTGAATATCTTCGTTGAGGTCGGTTTTAATCTCACTTGGCTCTGTTACTGTTTTTTGCAAGGTAGTATCCGGGATGTGTTTTTGGGAGACGGCATATGTACTTTCCCCATCAACTAGAGGTAAAGAATTTGTCAAACCGTCTCGGCTAAGATCCATCGGTTCAGTTTTAACCTCCCAAGGCTCATTCTCCAAGGATTTGTCTTTGAACTCATCACTTGGAATGACAAACATAGAGATCCCGTATTGGTCCTTTTCATTAGGAGTCTTGATGGCTTTTTGGTCTTTAGCAATCACCTCCAGAGACACAGGCGGCACTGTGTCAGAATATGTAATATCCTTTGCTGGAGAATTTAGAATATCCTGTCCATCCTGCTGACCTGAAAGTTGAGTAGTCTCACTTTCAGAAGGCAACTCTGTGACATATTGGGCTGGGATAAAGAAAGGCTTGGTCACCTCATCCTTGCGTACATACCACCAGTGGTCATTGGTTTTGGCCACCAGTACGTAGCGTTCGTTGGGTTTGATGGACACTTGCCTGCCTTCGCGTGTCGTGTATTCGTAGTGAAATTTCACCAGCACCAACTGATGGAGTGACATCGTTTCCAAGCTCTCAGTGTTCACAGGGTCAGGGTTCACACTGGATCATCATTGCAGCTGGAAGTCAAGAAGACAAAGGAACATGTTTAAGCATCAGCACTCTGATGATTGAACTGAATTTGTCCAACTTCTGCTAAATCCGCCATGAGTATGTTTGACAGAAAGACAAGAGTTTAAACTCCTTTGCTCATCAAAAATTCTTTCCTTTCCAAACCCGCACGTCCTTTTAGAAAAGAGGAATGTGGACAGACAAGAGGAACAAAAACCCTACTTCTGCTGGTTCTATTTCGAGTGCAGTGAGCAAAAGGGCGAGGCTTGCTATGTGATGCACAAAGGCTTAACAATAGAACTGAATCACCTGCAAAACACAAACTCTAGAGTCTAAGTAGGGAAATATAAATTGTCAATCTTTCCCTTGTTCTCCTTATGTTTTTTATATTTTCATTTAGCTTATGACTCGTGTAGCTACTACTTATATATATAGGCTGTTGGTTGAAAGGTCTTGCCACTTACACTTTATATATTAGTATAAAACACTAATGAAACACTGTGTGACACAGTATCGCTCGCAGGAAGCAAGCAGACTCTTTACAGAAGGGAAATGATGTCACAACCCACAAAACAGGAAAGCGTTCACCCATATGCATGTAACATGTACAGCAACCTCAGGTTACCATACAAGCACTGTTCTATATATACAAATATATATATATATATTGTTGTGTTAACAAAACAAAAATGCCTGCATTGTGAATTTAGTTACCTGGATGACAATAGCACGGTAATGTAGATATCTTCAAAAAACATCTGCTTTAAAGCTGAATCTTTAAAAAAAAGATTCTTCGATTATAAAATCAATTCAGCCAGTAAAACAGTACGTCACTCAGTAATAGACGAAATAAAATAAAGGAGTTAAGTAGTGAAGTAATGAGCAATTACAGTCAACTAATTTGTAGTAATTTACCCAACAGTGTCTGTCTAGATGGTGATGTCACTGAAAGGTGTTTCCAAAAGTGACATGTCACATATGCCAAACATGTAAAAACAGGGTAAGACTTTTTACAGCGAAGTAAAAGATTTATCATTTTATGATCATTTCAGATTTAATTTCATTCCACAATTTCATAATTGTGCATTAGATTGAATGTGATCTGTGATCCCTGTATTATTGAGGATATGCTAGTTTACAGCTTTGAGAGTAGTATTGGTTTTATAGTAAGGTAAACATTAACAGCTCTCCAAAGAGAACACTGTATGTGTATTCATCACACACACACACACACACACACACACACACACACACACACACACACACACACACACACACACACACACACACACACACACACACACACGTTCATAGGGTGGAAATTAAACATTAGATGCTAAAATGCTTACCTGTAGTGAGCAGACAGCAGAACACGGTGACATCCTTCATTTCACGAAAGAATTTCTTTGGAGGAATAAAATAGAGTTAAAGTCAGTGCACGAAGAGGACTGTGTACGAGCAGGGAGCGCGCGTGCATGTGTGTGTGTGTGTTTGGGCGTATGGAAGAATGTGGCTGTAAAAATGCTTGTAATCTTTAAGACTTCATGATTTTAGCGACAGCCACGACATCAGAAATGCTGTAGGAGTGAAAGAGTGAACATAAACATTGATCCGTAGAGAAATAACTAATTAACAAATATAATTAAATAACCAGTCGACTCTGAAACATACAAAATAAACACCATTAAATATTAAAATATTTAAATAAAACCGTATATTTTAAAGTATATATATATATATATATATATATATATATATATATATATATATATATATATATATATATATGTATATATATATTCTGATATCTGATTTATTATTTTATTTTATTTATTTTGAGTCTCTAGTGTGTTCTCACACACACGTCACACACATGACGTCACACACTTAATATAGAACACACTACTTATATATTTACAAAATAATGATTACATCACACATTTTAACTATTCGGAGTGACATTTAACATTATGAAACATCCGTGGGAATCAAGTTTACGTGACAGAGGAGATGAGACGTCACTTTCTGATTTCTCTGTAAAATGAAAAGCCGCATTTTTAGTGAGAACAAAAGAAGAGACTGGTTAAGAGTTAACAGGAACTAATCCCAGTGTCAGGGAACATAGTGACTTACATAGTGTAGACATGCCTTTTATAGATGGTTATTATATTTATTATGTCCAGAGAGAGAGAGAGAGAGAGTGAGAGAGAGAGAGAGAGAGAGAAACAGAAAGAGAGAGTGGCAGAGAAAGACAGAGAGAGAGAGACAGAGAGAGAAAGAGAGAGAGAGAGTGACAGACAGAGGGACAAAGAGAGAGACAGAGAAAGAAAGAGAGAGCATTTAGAGATTTAGCCCACATTTCAGTTATTGTCCTTACTTATCCATTTTCTGAAGCCACACAATCATGTCTTATTCGTCATAAAGCTTCAAATGATTTCAATCTGACAATTTCAGACAAATTAAAAATAGCAAAAAAAACTTTTATTTACAGAAATTGCACATCTTAATTTTCAATGTAACAGTAAACACATGGGTATTGACATCAGGAGTAATAATGTTACATAGCGTATGCTAAACTGCTCGGTGTACACTGATGCTTTCAACAGGCTTCAGAGATCCATTTTTATTAAAACTTTGAGCATTTGGTCACGATGCAGTGTGTTGAATTCAACAGCAGCTACTCTTTAATGCGAAATTAAAGTTATTTGGATTATCGCTATGACGCTGGACTAAACGGGACACAAATCTCTTCCAGAGGAATGATATTAAAAGCAGAAAGTAGCTTTTAGCGCAGCAAATTTTTTACATAGACAACAAGGTCATCAGTGTCAAACAAAACAAAACAAAAAAAGCCTTTTATCTAAAGCAAATAAGGCAGAAACCAAGCCAAGTATTTAAGGTTAAACAGAAGAGGGGGGGAGAAACAATAGTATTAATAAAAAAATTCACTGCGTTCTCTATAATAAAACGTTATTTAATGATGATGACATAAGGCAACTGTTATGAAAAAGCACCAGAAGAAGAACCAGAACAATGCAATGCCTCGGATGTTGCACCCTGGAGTCAGAGAAGGCAGAACCTCTCGAGTTAAAAAAAAAATAATAATAATTCAAAATAAGTTATTTTAAATCTAATCTAGACATGTACAGTTAGACATTTGTCTGAGTCCAAAAAGAAAAAAAAAATGCAATTATGCTAATAAAATAAAACAAAAATGTTCCCTCAATCCCAATAAAACCCACACATAACTGCAATGTATCTTCAATCTGATCATAAGCTAATAACGGTATATAATCATATAAACAGTAATTAATTTGCCAGAAAATGCCCATGCAGTGTAAAAAGAAATGAATTTGACCTGAACATGAAACACTGAAACGTTTCATTACACAAACTGAGTAATTACAATTTTCAATAAGTTGCCAATAGCAATAAAAACAGGTGTGAAAAGAAAGCGTAGGTCGTGTGACACGACATGTACAAAGCGTTAAGGTTGAGTAATGGAGAAGCTTTTGGCAGAGTGAGTTTAAAAAAAAAAAAAAAAAAAAAAAAAAATCATACAAATCGGTATGAAGAAAGGATAAAAGACGAATTTTAGGAGCTTTCGTTGTATAAATGAACGTAGATCAGAATAAAATGCTACATATTTATGCTGCCGTATTAGAACAGCCAATCATTTCCATAAGAAAGATAAAAAGATGCCGATCACACACGTGGATGCAGATTTGGAGCCGTATAAAAAAAAAAAAACAGGGGTCATGTGATCCTTAGCAAAACACTGCTTTGTGTGATTGTTTAATAAAAAAGAAAAGGCAAATGTATTAAAAAAAAAATTTTAAAAAAGCATAAGCGCTAATAAAAAGTGCCTTTTTTTTTCCCAAAGACGTAGACGATTCTCCATGATGTATGTATGTCTATAGATTACTGCGATGAAGAAAAGAAAAATAATAATAATAATAATAATCTATCCAGTACATTTTCATCTCATGCTTACGGAGGAAAAATTTTCGATTCTCAGTTAGTGCAAGTTTAGTGTCTGGTTCTCAAACTCTCATACTGTTTGCTTAGCAACACACGCACGGTGCATATG